>NC_048275.1:1840225-2000735 GCF_009762535.1 Notolabrus celidotus
TCTCTTTCTTTCATTCCTTCTTTCATTCCTCCTTCCTTCTCCTTCCTTCCTTCCTTCCTCCTTCTTCCTTCCTTCCTTCATTCTTCCTTCTCTTCTTCCTTCCTTCCTTCCTTCCTTCCTTCCTTCCTTCCGTCCTTCCGTCCTTCTTTCTCTTTCTTTCTTTCTTTCTTTCTTTCCTTCCTTCTTTCTTTCATTCCTACTGTCCTCCCTTCTTTCTTTTTCTTTCTTTCTTTCTTTCTTTCTTTCTTTCTTTCTTTCTTTCATTCCTTCTTTCCTTCCTTCCGTCCTTCCTTCCTTCCTTCCTTCCTTCCTTCCTTCCTTCCTTCCTTCCTTCCTTCCTTCCTTCCTTCCTTCCTTCCTTCCTTCCTTCCTTCCTTCTCTTTCTTTCTTTCTTTCCTTCTTTATATTTCTTTCCTTCTTTCCTTCCTTCTCTTTCTTTCTTTCCTTCCTTCCTCCTTCCTTTCTTTCCTTCTTCCTTTCCTTCCTTCCTTCCTTCTTTCTTTCTTTCCTTCCTTCCTTCTTTCTTTCTTTCCTTCCTTCCTTCTTCCTTTCCTTTCTTCCTTCTTTCTTTCCTGTTTCTTTCTTTACTTCTCTTTCTTTCATTCCTACTGTCCTCCCTTCTTTCTTTTTCTTTCTTTCCTTCCTGCCTTCCTTCTTTCTCTTTCTTTCTTTCCTTCCTTTCCTTCTTTCTTTCTTTCTTTCTTTCTTTCTTTCTTTCTTTCTTTCCTTCTTTCATTCTTTCTCTTTCTTTCCTTCCTTCTTTCTTTCTTTCTTTCTTTCCTTCCTTCTTTCTTTCTTTCTTTCTTTCTTTCTTTCCTTCCTTCATTCTTTCTCTTTCCTTCTTTCCTTTCTTTCTTTCTTTCTTTTATTCTTTCTTTCCTTCCTTCCTTCTCTTTCTTTCATTCCTACTTTCCTCCTTTCTTTCTTTCTTTCTTTCTTTCTTTTATCAGTGGATCTGTTTTTTCTGATAGATTAATAAAAGTCATTTCCTTAAATCAAGTAAAGTGTTTGTCTTAAATCCAGATTATCCGTCTTCTATAAATAAGATCTCAGATTGAAAAATGTCTGAAATGTTAAATAAACCTTGTTTCTTCTAAATTAAAACTCAAAACAAGATCATTTCAAGATTGTTTGACTGAACAAGATATTTAAGAAGTCTTAAAACAAGTCCCTCTATCTCTCAAATGTTCCTCGTTCAGTGAATGTATCTTAAATCAAGAAGGAGAAGACATTTAGACTAAACATGAGAATATTTCACTTGGTCAGATTTGGAGTGTTTACAGTGTACGGGTGATTCAGCTGCATCTCTTAAAGGTATAACATATTTTCTTTTCTGTGTTTGAAGGCACAGGAAACAGTTATTTATGGATGCAGTGTTTTTCGATGCATAAATTATATAATGATGCTCTTTGCAATAAGAGTTCGAAGAGCTCTGGCAGATAATCCATCCAACCAGGTCTTTATCACCAGTGTGTTTTTCCTCCTAGCATCCATTAGCTGACTGACACATTTCAGAGTATCAGCGCGGCGTCTGCGTCGCTCTCAAACACGTACAGACACATGTATACCATTATCTCTGCACATGAGGAACATAAATCTCTATCTGCGCCGGGTTGAAGAGACTGTTAGTGGTGCTCGTGCACTTCAGGGGGTTGAACTTGATTGAGAGGATAACAGAGGAGGAAAACATCAAGAGAAATGTCCTGATAAAATCTTCACACCTAATGCAAAAAATGCTGCAGCACTGCCCTGCCAAGGAAGAGAGAGAAGGGAACAGCCAATGAGAAACCAGGACATTAAAACGCCACAGAAACAGACGTGTGGAGGCTAATTTACTGGACTCTTCAGCATACAAACGAAGTCATTAAGGAATCAAACTCATTCCTCTTTATCACATGGCGACGTGAATCTCTGCAGCGTTACCTTCCCAATCCAACAACAAAGTTAATCAGCTTCCATTCCCAGTGTTTGTTTTCCCCGTGCAGTTTTTCCACTCAATATCTCTCCTGGAATTGTTCATTGTGGTCTCCTGCTCGGGGCTACGAGGTCAGTAACACGTCTGAACCAGCAAAGACTGATGATTGCCGTACAGGCTGAGCTTTCTTTCCACATCAAGAGAAAAAACAGAACACAAAAAAACAGTCTCAAAGGAATAAAAGTGAAGAGGCTCTATGGATTATTATCTGTTATTAGTTTTCTTTCTAATCATCAATACTTCTTTTCAATTAGTCAAACCCCCTCAGCAGAGTCATTAACTCTGAATAGCAAAGGAAATGCAAGCAGCCTGATCACGCACCAACATATCAAACCACCCGGGGAAAGGAGTTACATCACATCTAGTCTACTGTTTATTATTTCCCTCTTCCTGTTGACAATGTGGCAAAAACATTAGTTCACAACAGGGATTTTTTTCAAGTCATACTGTCAATATATTTGGAGAGCAGAGAACTTTAGATTGGTGGTTAATTGCTGCAACAGAGAAAAGACAAAGAGAAACTAGCATGGGATGTTAAAACACACAATGAGGCGAGTTATAGGTAACCCATAGTCTGGGTGAGTACTTTTCCATTCCAGAATCCTCTTTGAATCCACAACCTCAACCAAAATATTTTATGTTCCTTCTGTCAGAGTTTAATGAAAGTCTCCTAACGTACTCCTTTATATGTTGGTTTGGGTGTCTCTCTGTGAAAGACAAGAAATGTCTGAATGACATCATCAGGCTCCACAGTCACTGGAGTCCAGCTTGAGGACCTCTGCTCCCTTTGGACAGTGAGTGTGGTCCAGAATTTTGACCCAACCGGGACACATACTTGGCAGTGAATTCTCAATCATGCCGTCAGGTCGGCGGTATCTTTCTTTCTTTCTTTCTTCCTTTCCTTCCTTCCTTCCTTCCTTCCTTCCTTCCTTCCTTCCTTCCTTCCTTCCTTCCTTCCTTCCTTCCTTCCTTCCTTCCTTCCTCTTTCTTTCCTTCCTTCCTTCCTTCCTTCCTTCCTTCCTTCCTTCCTTCCTTCCTTCCTTCCTTCCTTCCTTCCTTCCTTCCTTCCTTCCTTCCTCTTTCTTTCCTTCCTTCCTTCCTTCCTTCCTTCCTTCCTTCCTTCCTCTTTCTTTCTTTCTTTCCTTCCTTCCTTCCTTCCTTCCTTCCTTCCTTCCTTCCTTCCTTCCTTCCTTCCTTCCTTCCTTCCTTCCTTCTCTTTCTTTCTTTCTTTCTTTCCTTCCTTCTTTCCTTCTTTCCTTCTTTCTCTTTCTTTTGTTCTTTCTTTCCTTCCTTCCTTCCTTCCTTCCTTCCTTCCTTCTTTCCTCTCTTTCTTTCTTTCTTTCCTTCCTTCCTTCCTTCCTTCCTTCCTTCCTTCCTTCCTTCCTTCCTTCCTTCCTTCCTTCCTTCCTTCCTTCCTTCCTTCCTTCCTTCCTTCCTTCCTTCCTTCCTTCCTTCTCTTTCTTTCCTTCTTTATCTCTCTTTCTTTCTTTCCTTCTTTATCTTTCTTTCCTTCCTTCCTTCCTTCCTTCCTTCCTTTCTTTCTTTCTTTCTTTCTTTCTTTCTTTCTTTCTTTCTTTCTTTCTTTCTTTCTTTCTTTCTTTCTTTCTTTCTTTCTTTCTTTCTTTCTTTCTTTCTTTCTTTCTTTCTTCCGGTGAAGAAAACAAACCGCTATGCTAACTCTTATATTCCTTCTGCCATAATGAAGCTAAATGCACCAAAGACAGAATGAATCAGGAACTACCAGCATCCTGCTCTGCTGTACGCTCACTGGTTGTGGTTGTTGCTGATGTCACGTTGTGTTATTTATTACCTTGTTTCCTTTCCTGTATATTTGTACTATGGACAGGTTGACTGTAAAACTGATATTGCCTTCAGGGACTAATACAGTATTCTGAATCTGAATCTGACCCCCTGTATCTGTCCGATCTCCTCCACACTGTCACCCCCTCTCGCTCCCTGAGGTCTTCCACCTCCCTCCACCTCTCTGTGGCTTCTGCCCGTCTCAGCAGAGCTTTCAGTCGCTCTGCTCCCCAACTCTGGACCTCACTCCCACCAGACATCCTAAATATTGACTCTCTACCTCTCTTCAAATCCAAACTTAAAACTCATCTGTTCCAATCTGCATCCTCTGTTGATTGTGTTATTTTATTTTAATGTGTTTTAATCCTTCTGTGAAGTAGCCTTGAGTGTTAAGAAAGGCTCTTTTAAATAAAATGCATTATTATTATTATTATTATTAAATCTGTGTTTCTCTCTTTAAAATGACAAATCTACCTGTTTTAAGGAGATTCATCAATGAGTGATGTCACCATTTGAGCAAATCTCACGTTGATCTTGCAGAAATATCATCTCAATCTCAGCAGCCTGCAGTCTCCTCCTGGGATTACTCTGACACATCTTTTTCCTCACAGTTAGAAACTCTTTCCACGTTCACATCCAACATTTTCACTTATTTTCAAAAAATGAAATCAGCATAACACCGCCTCTTTAAATATCAGTTGTACCGACCAAATTAAGAAAGTTAACAGTCACAATTATCATTTCACACTTCATTTACAGACACATTTCAAACGTTGAAATCGCAGGAAGTGCTCAGTGGAGATTAAGAAAGAAGCATAAAGCTTCAAAACAATCACTACTGCACAATTCTCCTCTGCAGTCCAACCTGTACACATGTACAGAGAGTATGCACGCACACCAGACTACCTGGAGTGTGTTTGAATGACAGTATGACATTCCCTATTGTAAAAACAATAGAGATCACAATGCAAAACATGCAGAAAGACCATTAAAAAGTTCTCCAACACAGAACTATTCAGATGTCGAACATATTAAATTGCAGTGGCCTTGCTTTGCACTGTGCAGCTGCATTATGTAGGATGACATAAATATCAAATGGGAACTCACAAACCAGCATGTTCTTAAAGGTAGAAGACCCGCAGCAGAAAATAAGAAATACAATACATCTTGATTGAAACTTTGTGATTTTCTGTCCACTGGTCTGCTGGTCTGCTCAGGATGGACTGGACAGGAAGTGACCCCCTGAGCGCACCAGCAGTGGATTATGTGAGTGAACATCTCAGACCAGCAGACTCAAATATTCTTCAGCTGAACACGTACCGCGGGGACACGCTCACTTCAAAGACGCCACTTTCTTAGCGACTTAAAAAAATCTTCTGAAATATCTGGGCTTCATTTAGACGAGGAGAGGGAGCAGCACTTCACAGTCTAATCAATCTTTCATTCCCTCTCTCTCGCCTTTACTGACTTTGAGGCTGCTTTACCATCTCACAGAACAGCAGAATCAAAAGGCTGGAAACACTTGAACACGTTCGCTGCAGTGTGACTGCTGAATGGTGCCATTCTCGCCAACAAGCGTTACGTCTGCTCCACACCAAAGAGAGATATGTGGATATGAGCATCATTGAGATCCATTATAATTCACAAGAGCGGGCAGAAAATAATCAAACCACTTCTGTGCTGTCCATGGAAATGATATTCCACACTTAAGAATCAACAAAGCAGAAATAACGTGCAGTCCATTAAGAAATTCAACCAAATGGAGTTTAAATGCAGACACTAATTTCATTGGTAAAGCCTAAATCTGTATGGAGAGTGGATAGCGGCCATATTGATTCAGTAGGGCTTCACTTGTAAGAGGCTTAAAACTGAGACTAATGGTAGAAATCAAGGACTGCTTTTTATGAGTTACACTCAGACATAAAAAAGGACAAATACATGTGACTGAAAAGTGATCTTTCCTTTTCTTTTTAAAACCCAAATACTTCCCTACCACTCCTTTAAAGGGGACATATCATGCTTTTTTCATCAACATATATTGGTCTAAGAGGTCCCCAAAACATGTCTTTAAAGTTTATGCTCAAAAAAACACTTTGAAATCAGATTTTGGTCTGCCTGTAAAACCCTCTTCTTCATTCCTCATCAGAACACTCTGTTTTCTCTCTAACCACGCCCCCTCAGGAAGTGGGTGTGGCCTCGGCTCTCCAGCACGTTGATCTAATGTTTACATGTTGGCTGAATATACACGGCTGCTCACAGACCCGCGTTACTTCAACCCTCTGAATCTGATCCTGACGGAGAGGCGCCTGCAGCAGGACCTTTCTGAAGGATTGGTCACAGATTTAGTGTTTCTTGTTGTTTTATTTATCAGTATGTAGCCGTGTGTCTTGGTACACAGCTACGAACGTGTAGCTATGTGGCTATGCTAACTAGCGCTAACACTTATCCATGATAAATAAAAATCATCCACTAGATCTTCAAATCTGCAGACGTGGGGAGTAAAACTGACCTCTGCCAGAAAGGCAGCAGGACCTTTTATGAACCATTGGTCACAGATGTAGTGTTTCTTGTTGTTTTATTTGTCAGTATGTCGACGTGTGTCTTGGTACACAGCTACAGCTACAGCTACAGCTATGAGCATATAGCTATGTGGCTATGCTAATTAGCGCTAGCACTTATCCATGACAAATAAAAATCATCCACTATATCTTCAAATCTGCAGACGTGGGGAGTCAAAGCGACCTTTGTGTTTATTAAGACAGCCTACAACTAGCATGCCTCCCTCCTAAGCTCCTTGTTAGCACACATGTGTGCAGGGAATGAAAAACGGAGGAGGGGTTGAGTTGTATTTTATACAGTCTATGGGCTGAACAAGCTCCGAGCTCTGACTCCGTGACAGACCGGATATTGTTGTTACGTAACAAAAACACTGAAGTCTGAAACGGCTGGTTTCACACACATTTACAGAAAGGTGGAGAAATCAAAACAGGGGCAGAATGGAATTTTTTCATTCTCGGGGGGTTTGTAGACAGGGACACATATTTCAGGTAAAGAACCATTAAAAAGTCCATTTTGCATGATATGTCACCTTTAATTTACATCCTTTTTTCTTTATACATTCAAGAGGAATTATTGATTGTCTTTATTTTACATTCAAGTGCTGCCTTTCCAACACCACTGCAGATTTAATCCTGCAACCTGGAGGTAAGATCATTTGGCGTGCATCTATGTCGACCAAACAGATTAATTAGAACAACTTAGCTTTAAAAAAGTAGAAGTAAATGTTTTATTTTGGGGGAAATTCATCACTTTTATTCCTCTCATCTATGGCCAAAATCCACCAGATCTGTGTCCAGTCTCAACTCAACTTTATTTATAAAGCACTTTAAAACGACCACAGCTGGAACAAAGTGGTGTACATAAATAGACAAACAACGCAGGCATAAAAACAATTAAACACAGGATAATAAAACAATAAAAACAATTAAAAAATAAGCCATAAAACACTCAAACAGGAGCAGAGTCTCATGCAGGGTTGAAAGCCAAGGAGTAAAAATGGGTTTTAAGATGAGTTTTAAAAATGGACAGTGAGGAGGATTGTCTAGACTCAGTCATAGACTCAGACCTTAATTTCAGCAGCCGCATTAAGATAATTACAAAGTCCGCCTACTATCACCTTCAGAATATATCAAGGATTAAAGGACTCATGTCTCAGCAGGATGCAGAAAAACTCCTCCATGCATTTATCTTTAGCAGACTAGACTACTGTAACGGGGTCTTTACAGGACTCCCTAAAAAGTCCATCAGACGGCTGCAGCTCATACAGAATGCTGCTGCTCGAGTCCTAACAAGGACCAACAAAGTAGACCACATTACTCCAGTTCTTAGATCTCTACACTGGCTTCCTGTCTGTCAGAGAATAGACTTTAAAATCCTGCTGATGGTTTATAAAGACCTGAATGGTTTAGGCTGATCTGCTACTACTTTATGAACCACCTCGACCTCTGAGGTCATCAGGTACTGGTCTGCTTTCAGTTCCTAGAGTCAGAAGGAAACATGGTGAAGCAGCGTTTAGTCATTATGCACCACATATCTGGAACACACTCCCTGAAAGCTGTAGGTCTGCTCCAACTCTCACCTCTTTTAAATCCAAGATTAAGACCTTTTTATTTACCACTGCCTTCCTATCTTAGATTATTTTAACTCACTTTGAATTAAAATTTTAATGTAATTTTTCTTTTCTGTTTTATGTGTTATTTTATGCTTGTCTGAATGTCTCCAATGCTTTTAATGTTTTAATGTAAAGCACATTGAGTTGCCCTCGTGTATGAAATGCGCTATACAAATAAAGCTGCCTTGCCTTGCCTTGCCTAATGTGGAGGGGAAGCTCGTTCCATAACTTTGGAGCAGCAACAGAAAAAGCTCTATCCCCTCTCAGCTTCCGTTTTGCCCTCGGTACCTCCAGGAGCAGCAGGTCAGCTGACCTGAGGCACCGAGCAGGAGCGTAGGGGTGAAGGAGCTCAGAGAGGTAAGGCGGGGCCAGACCATTTAAAGATTTGAATACAAATAACAGAATCTTAAAATGGACTCTGAAGTGCACAGGTAGCCAGTGGAGGGAGGCCAGGATCGGAGTAATGTGCTCCCTCTTACGTACTCCAGTTAAGAGGCGAGCAGCTGCATTTTGCACCAACTGGAGACGTGCGAGGGAGGACTGACTAACTCCAATATAAAGTGCGTTACAGTAATCCAGCTGAGAAGTAATAAAAGCATGGATTACTGTCTCAGAGTGCTGCTGTGCAAGAAAAGGCTTCACCTTCACCAGCTGCCTAAGCTGAAAAAAGCTAGACTTCACTACAGAGCTAATTTGATGATCCAATTTAAAATCACTGTCCATCTTAAAACTCAAGTTTGAGACTGTTGGCTTTAAATAATCTACCAAAGGGCCCAAGTCAACAGGAGGTTCACATTGGCCACTGGGACCAAACACCAATCTGTCTCTGATCCATCACAACCCAGGATCTGATCTGGTTTCTATTCTAGTCAATGTGTTAACTTCCACTGGATCCGCTCTGTTGTGTTCTGGCCGTGTCTCTGATCCGGATCAGACACACAAGACTTCTATCTATCAATCTCAAGCAGGTGGAGCGGGACAGGAAGTCAGGTTTCACCAAAACAAAATGAAAACATCCGGTTAATTTTCAGAATAAAACACTCTGTGTTATCACCAGATCGTATTTCACTTAACTACAACAACAAACCAAAGTCATGATGAGCGGAGCCAGGCCTGGAGTCAACAGGTCAAAGGTTTTCAGAGGACCAGAAAGACAACATGGATGAGGAGAGGAGGAGGAGGAGGAGAATCCTTGATTCAGGGATTACAGCGGGGAAAACCTCGGTCACATGACTCCAGCGGTCCAGTAAGACTCACTCCCCATGTTGGAAAATGGTGGAAGCAGTCCACCATTTCCCAACATGAAGCCATGGCATTAGACTCAGAGGTGCTGACCCACATACGCCCCAGGTCTAAATTTGAGGAAGCCAACAGAACCACATCATCTGCAAGAAGCAGAGATTATAATCTAAGGTCCCTAAACCAGACACTCTCCTTCCTCTCAGCTGCACCTTGAGATCCCGATCATGAAGATCAAAAACAGAATCAGCGACAAGAGGCAACCTTAGCATTACTTGTGTTGGTCAATTTAATATAATCACACAACATGGAGGAGGAGAGGAGGAGGAGAAAACCTTGGTCACATGACTCCAGCTGTCCGGCGGTCCTGCTCTGTGCTACTTTCTGAAAACGCAACCAATGGGTGTTCTGGTGGACGAGGATCTGGTGGAAGTCTTGGGTTACTCCAGCAGAGTCAGTGATCTCATTGTAACAAGATGCAAATGCTAAAGTGATTGAAGTGTTTTAATATTTTTGTTGCATATAGTTCTCCAAATGAAGGAAAACGCATCATCTGCATAATGTCAATGCAAACATAGAAGCAGAGATTACTGAGAGTGAGCAGCAGCTGGCTGTAACATTAACAGAGTGATTCCTTCCTTCCATCCAGAAGAAGATGTTCTGTGTTGTTCAGCGACTGTCTGTCTGTCTGTCTGTCTGCATTTAGAGGCGTGATTTATAAAGACTCAGAGTGTAATGCATCAGAGCAAACAGAAGAAAGAAGATCAATAGAGTAACACAGCGCTTACTGAAATCTCTCTCTTTGAGTCATTAATATCGGATTTCTTTTGTTGTTGTTTCTTCCCCAAAAACATAAAAAAAACAAAGAGAGAGAAAGAAAAGAGAGGAAGAGAGAGAGAGAGTTATTTCAGGGATAATCCAAGAAGTACAAAGAGTAGAAATCTGTGATTCTGCTCTGCATGGGGTGGAACTTTCTGCTGTTTACTGCTTTCAGCTACACCACAAAAGAACATGCTCTTATAGCTAGCTTGAAAACATAAGGTGGTAACACTTTACAATAAGGGTCCCTTAATCAGCATTAGTTAATGCATTATTAAGCATTGATTAACAGTTTAATAATAGTTATAATGTATTACCTAACATTAACTAACACATTAGTTAGTGCATTAATAAGCAGTTAGTTAATGTCCACTGCTCAGAGTTAATTAATACATTATTAAGCATTAATACAAGTTACAAAACGTAATTAGTTAACCATTAGTGAATGCTTTCTGGACCCTTATTGTAAAGTGTAACACATGCATCACTTAAGTGACACATTATAAATGCTAAACTGCCTCATAAGCATCAGCATAAGCATAAGCGTGTGCATCACTTTTAAGTGTCCTCTGGAAACACTTCTGTTGTGTTGCTGTCTATTTGCAGCGCGTTTTTCTAATGTATTGTGTTGTGGTCTTTGCATCTCGTTTTCTAAATGCTGCGCATGTGTTGTCAAATTGATGAAGATGTTTTCTTCATTTTCTTGTGTTTTGTCTTTTTGCATGTGTTTTCTTAAGTTGCAGTGCTGTGAGCTCTCAGGGCCACCGTACTTCTCTGTGCCAGTTGAGATGTTATCTGTGATTATCTGTTTTATTCTAAATAAAATGTGTTGAATTCTGTATATGTGTTGCTTCAACTACATTTACACTCATTTTGCTTCAGCGTATGTGTTACCTAAGAGATACATGTGTTACACTTTACAATAAGGGTCCAGAAAGCATTCACTAATGCTTAATTATGGTTAAGTAATGCTTATGAGGCAGTTTAGCATTTATAATGTGTTACTTAAGTGATGCATGTGTTACACTTTACAATAAGGGTCCAGAAAGCATTCACTAATGGTTAACTAATTAAGTTTTGTAACTTTTATTAATGCTTAATAATGTATTAATTAACTCTGAGCAGTGGACATTAATTAACTGCTTATTAATGCATTAACTACTGTGTTAGTTAATGTTAAGTAATACATTATAACGATTATTAAACTATTATTAAACTGTTAATTAATGCTTAATAATGCATTAACTAACGCTAATTAAGGGACCCTTATTGTAAAGTGTCACCCATAAGGGGAATCAAATTTATAAAGACGACATAAAAACAATCAAAAGAAACCGTGCAGCTCAAGATCTGGAAATTATACTCCAGAAAAACAAGCTAATGGTCTGTACTTTGTACGAACCTCTGCTGTTGTTGACAGAACTGACATCAGAGTAATAATGATGATTTTTATTATTACATGGGTTACAAAGTGCTCTACAAATAGGAAAGAAACTGAAAGACAACAAAAGAGAAATGTGAGGAAGGTGATGATTCAAGATTTAAGATTAAAAAAAAACTGCAGGGAGGTGAAGGCAAAAAATAAATGACTGGAGGAAGATAAAAAGGTTAAGACCGCCCACAAATAAAAGATAAAACAATGTTGGAAGACTAAAAACAATCAGAAGATCAGAAATATAAAAATGTTAAAATATGAAATAATAAAATCCTGCCTCTTGATTCAACACGCTCCTGGAGATCTGCTACCCCACCTGGGTGTCATTCTTGACTCCACCCTCTCCTTCACACGTCACAAAGTCTGCCTTCTACCACCTCAAGAACCTCTCCCGTCTGCGTCCATCTCTCTCTGATTCAGTTGCCCAGACCCTCATCCATGCATTCATAACCTCCCTGCTGGATTACTGCAATGGAGTCCTGTTCGGGGTACCCAGCAATGCCCTGAAACCGGCTCCAATACGTGCAGAACTCAACTGCCAGAGTTCTAAGGCACACAAAGCCCTGGCAGCACATCACCCCCACTCTCATGCACCTCCACTGGCTCCCTGTAAAGTACCTTATCACCTATAAGCTCCTCCTCCTCACCTACAAATCCCTGCACGCCCTCGCCCCCCCAATACCTGGCTGACCTCCTCCACCAACACACTCCATCCCAGAACCAAAGGTCTTTAGACCTGGGTCTCCTCTCCATCCCCCGGACAGAGCCTTCAGTGTGGCAGCCCCGACTCTGTGGAACTCTCTCCCTCCTGACATCAGAGCACCCCAACCCTGGACGGTTTTAAAGAAGCAGTCAAAACACACCTTTTCCTCAAGGCCTGTCCCCATTAGATATCCCCACCTACCCTCCAGACCCCCTACCTGACCCTATGAAGCCACCTTGGGTTATTATTATTATTATTATTATTATTAAAACATCAATACTTGGTCCTCAGTCTTGACTGTGGGACGGCGAGCAGAGCTTTGGCTGAGGACCTCAAGGTACGACCGGACCTGCCTGCTGAACCCTGATAAGCTGAAAGGCTACTTTTAACTGGCGGGCCCAATTCTATTAAACATCCAATCACACAATAATAGCTATAACATGTAATAATCAGTCGTTCAAAATACATAGTAGTTGTGAATAAGCAGCTCTGGCACCTGTCATAGTAGTGGAAGTGTACCATCACTATGAGGAGACTGTCATTAGCAGCATATAGTACAGTTAACCCAAAGCTCTATAATCTTATACTCTGGTTAAACATTGTGTCGCATTGTCTGCCTGTCAAAATAAATCATCAATCTCTTTCTATACGTGCTGCTTTAAATTAATGACTGCTTCCACACATCTTCACATGACAGCCAATAAGTGCCAGTCTTTGTGAGCTCAGAGAATGAGTCTATCTTTTGTCAATCATGAAGCCGTCTCTTCAAAGCGTTCAATGGCCCGTGAAAGAAAAGAGAGAGAGAGGCAGCATTCCTCTTGAAAGGGGCTCTCGAATGTTTCCCTCTTCTTTCATCTCGGCGTGTAACTCACTGTCAGTGTGTCAGAGCGGGACACGGCATGTAACGGAGGCTGGCAGGTGGGGGTCCACCTGCATAAACACAGAGGGCTGTGAGGGGTGGAGTAGACGTTCAGAGCAGACTTTGGGTTTCTCTACACCTCCTTAAAACATAAAGCATGAGGCAGAATGATAAGTCAGAGGGTGAGCGGTGAACGGGGGGTGTAATTAGTTTAGTCTGTACTAAAAATAAAAGAAGCACACACCCGGTCTATGATTAAGGATGGACTTTGTGGAGTAGTGTAGTGTTTTCTGAATGGATGAAATACGCCTTTTCACTCACACTGCACCCCAAAAATACTGTAATATTGGCGTCCCAGTGAGTGATTACACACAGCACAGTGCCTGCATCTTCTCACCATTACACCTTTGTTACTACCTCCAAGTGATGATCAGAGAGGGAATGACTTTGCCCCACTATCATGCTTCTGTGCAGTAACATTTGATGTCATGTCCTGCCTCCCAGATAACGATAAGGTGCATTTCAACCAAGAGTTCCAGGGTCTTTTAGCCCCCTGAACTACTTTCCCCTGAACTAAAAGGTTCCTGTGCCCCCATTGTTGTCTGCGTCCCGGGTAGATAGTGCAAATCAGGCCAGTGACGTATGGAGGGAAATAAAAAGTAAATGCACTACACCACCAGACCAGTAGAGGGCAGTAAGACAGAGAGGAATGCCATTCATCACAGATGACACCATAGAAGCAGACGAACAGGCAGGTATCATTCTGAGCAACACAACAGTTAGCCTGTTAGCATGAAGAGACTCAGCTGGTCTGTTTTAGATGGTGCTATATTTCATCACAGATGGATTCACTGAATCAACACGTGAGAGGAGATAAGCGCGAGTAGCAAAGACGTTTCAACACGACTTTAAAATCCTTTTGAAATTTTTTTTTAAAAAAACATTTGAAAAAAAAAAAAAGTGTCAATTTTTTTTCCAAATTTTTTTTCCAAATTTTTTTTCCAAATTTTTTTTCCAAATTTTTTTTCCAAATTTTTTTTCCAAATTTTTTTTCCAATTTTTTTTTCCAATTTTTTTTTTTTTTGAAAAAAAACCAATTTGAAAAAAAAAATTGGGAAAAAAAATTGACAAAAAAAAAATTGACAGAAAAAAAAATGACAAAAAAGTTGACCCGGAGCCTGTCGAAAAAATTAATTTCCTCAAATTTGAAATTGTGCTCCAAAAGCAAAAAAACATGAAAAAAAGTGAAAATTATGCGCCTGTGGTTAAAAACATGGAAAAAGCAAAGAATGAATCAACACAACAGTTAGCCTGTTAGCATGAAGAGTCTCAGCTGGTCTGTTTTAGATGGTGCTATATTTCATCACAGATGGATTCACTGAATCAACACGTGAGAGGAGATAAGCGCGAGTAGCAAAGACGTTTCAACACGGCTTTAAAATCCTTTAGAACTCAAAAAGCCGTGATCGCAGAGATCGGCCGGTGTTTTGGTTTAAACAGGCGACCCTGTTAACTGGAGACTCTCAGCCGGATGCATCCCTCATAAACGTCTTTAGACCATCATTAAATATCTGATGAGGATATTTTGAAATCTTAATAAAAACTAAACTAGTTTGCATTCCCAGGAACTCCCTCTGTGTTTCAACAGCTGTGTAAACTCCACAAACACTGACACGTTCAGCTGAAGGTCTCCAGTTTACAGGGTCGCTTTGAAAACCGGAACACCGGGAGGAGAGACGCATTCACGGTGGGCTGAGAGAAGACTACTGTTACAAGCTGCTAAATCAAGAGAATCACAGCTTCTTCTTTTGAAAAGTACACACACATACAAAAAAGATAGAACAAATAAAAACTAATGAAAGAAAGAGAAATCAAGAGAATCACAGATGTGTGTGATGTTATTGTGGACGGAGGGAGGAATAAAAACACTGAGGTTAATCTACCAATCAGGCACGTTCAGCATTGCAGGCCCCGCCCCCTGAAAGCCCCGGGACCTTTGAAAGTACTACCCCCCTATGCAGGGTCTTTTTAGGGGGGAGATTATCTACCCCTGAACTAAATGTAGACCCTGGGTCCACCGGTTGAAACGCACGTAGCTCAGGGGTAAAGTCCCTCTGGTTGAAAAACGCCTTTAGACAAACCTTGACTCTGACCACTTCCATCCCTCTTCTCTGTGCCTCTCCTCCTCTCTCTAATAGATGCAAACTCATTCTTCAACCTTGCCTAAACTCTTCCGATGACGTCAGCCGGGTCTTAGTGTGAAAAGCGTGTGTGTGGGTGCACTCAGGGCAGGTTACCATGTCTCCCTGACGGCTCTTTGATAGCTCAGTAATAGATTTCAGCATTAATTAGCAGAGTGCATTTGTGTTCCTCGTCTCCAACATACCACAGTGAGTGTGTGCTGTTCTTTACAGAGAACTCAGAGTGATTGAACCCTCTCAGATGCAGACCAAATCAAGTCTAAATGAAACAGTATGCTGTATACAGTCAGCTCCAGCCTCTGCCGTCCCAATTATGATTCCATAATGCCCACAAGAGTGACCACATTTCCAGTAATTAAGTGCATTTTGGCGTGATTGCTAGCCCGGACCCTCTCAGCATGTGCACAGATGTTCCCTTGTTGGTCGCTGAGGATTTGCTAAATGAAGTGTGTACACCCACTCGGACATGGAACTGGTGTTGTCATGGTGACAGAGAGAGCAGAGTGATTCCCGATGCTCGGTCTGAAATAGAGGGATGTTTTTTTTTTTCCTCACCTGGAGTCATCTCCCTTTTGCCGAGCAGATACAGTTGTTAGTGCATTAATATTCCCTTCTTTAAAAATGGATTAAGGGTGTCTTAGTTATTATTCATACGCTTGGCTTTCAAAGAGCCGTTCCATTGTGAGTGTCATTGAGATCCTGTCACACTTTAAATGGGCTGAGGGGTAAAGAGCAAGAGGCGAGCTGTTACAGAGGATGATGACAGAGCATCATGCATGTGTGCAATATCACAGGGACATTTCTGCTGATCTGAACTCTTAAAGCCTCTGGTAACCCAAATCAACAAAAACCTTCTACCTCTGATATTTCAGACCAGATGTAAATACTAAAAGCTATGTAAAATATTAGAACTCAACTTCCATCCATTCACACTGGGTTTTAAGGGGGCTGGTTTAACTTGATATCTATTACGTAATAAATATCCAACCAATCAGAAATGAAACACTGAGTCACGTGCACACATGTTCAACAAGACTATGCCGCTTCTGCTCAGACCGTCTCCTGACGTCTCAGCCAGCTCCCCTCAGTGTTGCCTTAGCTGTTAGCTTGTTTGCTAATCACGTCCTGCCTGTAATCTGTCTGTATAGCTGTCTCTCTGCTCTTTGCACCGATGTGCTCGTGTGTCCCTGTCTGCACATCCACCACTGAAGATGACAGCTTGTTGTCATTTTTCTATTTCCCTAACTGCGGTGGATTTGGGGAAACTGTGGAACGAGTTTGAGTTGAGCCGCGGCCAAGTGGCTAAAGCAGTCCCACACATGCTCCGCTCATTTCTCCAGGACCGGTTCACTAACTTTCCCCAGGACTGGTTCACTAATTTTCCCCAGAACCGGTCCACTAATTTTCCACAGGACCAGTTCACTAACATTCCCCAGGACCGCTTCACTAAATTTCCCCAGGACCGGTCCACTAACTTTCCCCAGGACCGGTTCACTAACTTTCCCCAGAACCAGTTCACTAACTTTCCCCAGAACCAGTTCACTAACCTTCCCCAGGACCGGTTCACTAACTTCCCCCAGGACCGGTTCACTAACTCTCCTCAGGACCGGTTCACTAACTTTCCTCAGGACCGGTTCACTAACTTTCCCCAGGACCGGTTCACTAACTTCCCCCAGGACCAGTCCACTAACTTTCCCCAGAGCCGGTTCACTAAATTTCCCCAGGACCGGTTCACTAACTTCCCCCAGGACCGGTTCACTAACTTCCCCCAGGACCAGTCCACTAATTTTCCCCAGGACCGGTTCACTAATTTTCCCCAGGACCGGTTCACTAACTTCCCCCAGGACCAGTCCACTAACTTTCCCCAGGACCGGTTCACTAATTTTCCACAGGACCGGTTCACTAACATTCCCCAGAGCCGGTTCACTAAATTTCCCCAGGACCGGTTCACTAACTTTCCCCAGGACCGGTTCACTAACTTCCCCCAGGACCGGTTCACTAACTTCCCCCAGGACCGGTTCACTAACTTCCCCCAGGACCGGTTCACTAACTCTCCTCAGGACCGGTTCACTAACTATCCCCAGGACCGATTCACTAACTATCCCCAGGACCGGTTCACAAACTATCCCCAGGACCGGTTCACAAACTATCCCCAGGACTGGTTCACTAACTTCCCCCGGACCGGTTCACTATCTTTCCCCAGGACTGGTTCACTATCTTTCCCCAGGACCGCTTCACTATCTTTCCCCAGGACTGGTCCACAAACTTTCCCAGGACCGCTTCACTATCTTTCCCCAGGACTGGTCCACAAACTTTCCCAGGACCGCTTCACTATCTTTCCCCAGGACCGGTTCACTAACTGTCTCCAAACAGCTCCGATTGACCCTGGAGCCGAGCTCCTCTGCATGCACATACTACCCTTCAGCCTCCTCTGCTCCTCCTTTTGAACAGAGTTTTTTCAGAGTTGTGGATGTTTATTTTCACTCTGATTTTTGTTGAAGCTTGATTACACATCACATTTTGATATTCTATGTGAATTTTAAATATTACATTTACGTTTCCAGGGCCTTTAATACAGAACACAACCAGCTGAAACTCTACAGATTTATTTTATGAATATAACTGCAGCTCTGCAGATAATATTCACTCTCTCCACAGAGTCCCGCCGCTCCCTCAGCACCATTTTTCAGCGTGAAAGCAGGTGACCCTTTGACCGGTTCAGAGGCATGACATTTTCATGAAGCACTGATCAGCACTTCCTCTTCTTCTCCTGTCAGCTATTGAATCTGCCAGTAAGTTACAATCAAATGTTTCAATCTTCCAGACTCACACTTACACACAGAGATATATCTGCACACATGAAGCCCAGTACAACACAGTCTGCACGGCTTTCAAATGTCAAGAAGCTCTCGGAGTGAAAGAAAAGACCACTTAATTGGAAAGCCATCTCTCAGCCTGCCAGCACACGTTTTTACTGCTTTACCGCTCTCAACAGAAGGCGAGGTGTGTGTGTTTCTGCGTGGGTGAGTGTGTGTGTGTGTGTGTGAGTATGCATTGGCCCCATACTGAAGGACAAGAACGTCGGGGGTGTGATGATTGTTTTGCTGTACACATGCTGTAAGAGCGGCCCTGGTGGAGTCTGCAGGGACGACGGGCCCGGAGAACAGGCAGAGGGAGAAAGTCAGTGAGCGGCACTGCCAGCTGTTTCCTCTGCTCTGGGCTCTCTTTAACATTCCTCTAAGCTTGAACGAGCTGCCAGGTGACACTGCTCTCAACAGCGCTCACTACTTCTGCTGCTTGCTCTTTTCCCAGTTTTTCAAAGCATCTTCTGAATGCTTTGAATAAAATGTGAATGTGAGAGCAGTTTGGCTGGGCAGGAGGTGAGGCAGGGGACGTGCAAAACAAGCTAGGCAGCCTCTGTTTGTACACTTCACTGAGACAAAGCATGCAGGCGGTCTACAACACGAGTCAGTGTGGTCAAAAACAGAGACGCTATGTGATTTTTATAACAGCAGAATTCACTGAACACACCAAGCAACATGTTTTCACTTCCTAATCATCAAGCAGCAGCTTAGTTTGAGGCCCTGTGCTCCACATATGAACATCTGAGTATCAAATCCAGTCCACAAGAATCCAGCATTGATGCATGTGCAGGGATGCAGGGCAAGTTAGCAGCAGTAATTATACATGAGAGTGCTTTTCTAGTCTTGAGATTACAAGGAGTGCTTTTACACTGCATGTCACATTCACAGCACGGTCATACACTGATGGAAGAGGACGCTATGGGAAGTAGAGTAGGGGTCATCCAACATGGATTATTAGTAGTTCATGAAAGAGAAAAATGGACGCCAATTTAGTCTAATGGTTGAGTGGTGCACCTATATAGCAGACAGCACGGGTCTGCAACCTGCAGCACAAATCCTGCATGTCCTCTCCTCTCTAATGAAGGTGTTAAAGATAAAAATATTTGGAACTGATGTGCATTTTAAGAAAAAATGAAAAACTTTCCATCAAAACTTTAGCATTCAGGGTGGCCTTGCGGTCTAAGTGTCCCGTATAGAGGCTACAGTCCTCGTCGCAGAGGTCGCCGGTTCGACTCCCGGCTGGTTGACCATCCCCTACATGTCTTCCCCCACTCTCTACTCCCCCCATTTCCTGTCTCTCTTCAGCTGTCTTGTGAATAAAGGCGAAAAAGGCCCAAAAAAGTAACTTCAAAAAAACAAAAAACTTTAGAATTCCACAGAAAAACTGCAGAACTTGGAATACTACCAACTACCAAACTGTCCCTTAATGTCTTTAGCAAATGTTCAATCATTACTGAAACGTTCAACATCACATACAAGAGTTAACAGGTAACCACATTAGTTTGATCGTCGATCAGTAAATAAAACTCCAGCACAGATAATCAAACCAAAGCCGATCATCAGTCAACCCCTGATGTGAAGTGCCCGTCAGGAATAGCTCCTCCCATTCTCACACGATGGCATGCCATTGGATGTCAGAGCAATGTGACTGCAGGAGCTGGAACTGAACCTCCAACCTCCCAAAGGAGAGATGACTGCCTCCAACACTTTTACACTGCATGCCACATTCAGAGCGCAGCCATACACTGATAGAAGAGGATGCTATGGGAAGTAGGGTAGGGGTCACTGATGTGGATTATTAGTAGTTCATAAAACAGGAAATATGGGCGCCAATTTAAGGCGGATTTATACTTCTGCGTCAAATCAATGGTTTAGCCTATGCCGGGGGTCTGCGTAGCCCCCATACCTATGCAGAGGCCTACACACTTACATGACGTGCACCTCCTCCAAAATTTAACTACCTGTAGAATCAACACGGACCACAAGCCCTGTGATTGGTCCACTCGGCTGCATTGTGTTTCCTGTATTTACAGCACTTCCTGGATACCCGCTCATCGCCTGTGTATTTCATCTCCTCCTCTCTAGTCTTCATGTAATCATGTCTGTATGATTTAAGTTATATATTTTCTTTTTTGCCCTTTTTGCCTTTATTTATAGGACAGCTGAAGAGAGACAGGAAATGTGGAGGACGGTAGCCTCTGTGCGTGGGGCGCTTAGACCGCTAGGCCACCAGCGTCCCCATGTCTGTATGATAAACAGCAACATGTATCAGCTGCAGATTAACAGAACACGCTCTGAATCTCTGAGGAAAAGGAAACAGAGATCGTAGCGGGGACGGAAGCAGGCGACCGGCTATCAGAGACACCACATTGCCCTCTAGAGTTTAGGAGGAGAACTGCTGCGCGACACGGACACATCGACGCACAAGTATGTGGAGCTCATGTCTGCATCAGCTCCTGCTGTGTAGGGGAGACGCAGAAGTATAAATCAGCCTTTACTTCTGCGTTTTGGACGTCAGGTTTAAAATATTCAGCGTTGTGTGGCTTCACAAATATCTCCAAAATGTCTTGGGAACATTTCCAAAGTTTGCTTAAAAGCCGCTGTGGCTCTATCGGCTTTGAATTAGCCAAGCTACTGGCATTTACCATTGGCTGGAAGTAAGGAACCAGAAGTGCTTCACAAAATAACAGTTAACTGCCTACCGCCGAAAATAAGGTGAATGTAATTGACAGAACAGTTTGATACAAAGTCCAGAATTTAAAAGGGAAAAATAGAAGCATAATCCAGCATCAGTCCTCACATTTCAGTCCAGGTAGAGCATCCATAAATGCTCCCCAAATCAGACTGCACATTAAAGGTCTTCTCCTCACACTATAAAGAATCTTCATGCAAGTTTCTGAATTCCACATGCTGGACTGCACATTAATCCAAAGTGACAGTAGCTGTGACTTCATGCTTCTGCAGCTCAAACATCCACTGATACTCCGGCTCCTGTTAGGGATGAAACATCAGTGCCACACAATAAACAGTATTTACTCCCCTCTCTAACTCTTACTTACCCAAACACAGACTTGAATGTGTCTTTGTAATTAATGTCGTTAGCATAATTTGGAGAGCGTGTGGCACATGTTGCTGGAATGAGAGCGTGCTTAATTTCTCCTCCTGCAGTGTCTTTCTCCATCAAATCCACGTCGAGCACATATGTCTTAATTGAAATGACGGGTAATAGCATCTGTGAAGGCCACATCACTTTCCGTCTCCCTGCAGCTGTGCCTCCATCACTGTGTGTGCATGTTGTACTCACAACAGCGTGTGTGTGTGTGTGTGTGTGTGTGTGTGTGTGTGTGTGTAAACCTCACTGACATTTGAAAGATTCATGAAGCTCTACACACCAGCTCAAGGACCTGCTTCCACAAACCCCTGCAGAATTGTGATGTACTGCCCCGGCTGTTTGGTGCCCTAATCAGAGGAATGATGAGATGCAGTTGAATCCAGGTAACAACATCACAGTCTCCTGCTCAGGAGCAGAGATGAAAGTCTTTCTGGAGCTGTATGTGGTCTAGTTTGTGCACCAACAAAACAAACACAGCCTCCAGAGCAGGTTGCTTTAAAGCTCTTCCATAACAGGTCACATTGCTGCAGAGGAACCAGCATGTGAACAATAAACAGTGTGTGGTGGATTCCTTCTGTGTGTGTGTGAGAATGTATAGATCACATGTGAGGATGAATGTGATGTGCCAGCTCTGTCAGATTCCTCCTCAGAGGTGTTTCTGAGAGGATGCATGTCGAAGAGGAAAATCAAAAGAGTGTTTTCTTCAGCACACGGATGTGCTTGATGTCGCCCAGCAGGACTGCTCTTCTCTGCACACAGTACAGTGTCAGAGCATGCTGGTTCGGAGCTACATTAGCACATAGCCCTGTCATGCATGCAGAGACACTACAAACTAATTAAGACCTGTGGATGCACAGTGAGGCGGTGTTTGTGTGTGATGTGACAGCAGAGATAAAGGGGAAACATTTTCTTTTGCTCGGTTACAACTCACTGACTAACACTGTGAGTCCACTGTCATAATAATTGTCCTCTGCTGTCTTATAAAGTTAATTATAAAAGGTACAACCCGACAACAGTCAGAATATGACTTTGCACTCTAACATCATTCATGGATTCTACCCTCCCGCTCCTCGTTGTGATGTGATGTTAAAGTCTGGTGTTGAAGTTTAAAGAGTGAGCTTTCATGCAGGGGATCCAGGTTTGATTTCCAAAGTCTTCAGTGATTTAATGTTTGCCAAAGACATTAAAGGTGACATATTCTGCTCTTTTCATCAACATATATTGGTCTAAGAGGTCCCCAAAACATGTCTTTGAAGTTTATTGCTCATAAAAACACTTTGAAATCAGATTTTGGCATGCCTGAAAAACCCTCTTTTTCAGGCATGCTCAGAACAGGCTGTTTTCTCTCTGGCCACGCCCCCTAAGGAAGTGGGCGTGGCCTCGGCTGTCCAGCACGTTGATCTAATGTTTACCCGCGTTACTTCAACCCTCTGAATCTGATCCAGAATCTGATCCTGACGGAGAGGCGCCTGCAGCAGGACCTTTCTGAACCATTGGTCACAGATTTAGTGTTTCTTGTTGTTTTATTTGTCAGCATGTCGACGTGTGTCTTGGTACACAGCTACCAACATGTAGCTATGTGGCTATGCTAACTAGCGCTAGCACTTTTTTCCATGAAAACTAAAAATCATCCACTAGATCTTCAAATCTGCAGACGTGGGGAGTCAAAGCGACCTTTGTGTTTATTAAGACAGCCTACAACTAGCATGCCTCCCTCCTAAGCTCCTTGTTAGCACACATGTGTGCAGGGAATGAAAAACGGAGGGAGGGGTTGAGTTGTATTTTATACAGTCTATGGGCTGAACAAGCTCCGAGCTCTGACTTCCTGTTACAGACCGGATGGCGTTGTGACGTATGAAAAACACTGAAAACTGAAACGGCTGGTTTCAGCACACATTTACAGAAAGGTGGAGAAATCAGAACAGGGGCAGAATGGAGTCTTTGACTTTTCAGGGGGTTTGTAGACAGGGACACAGATTTCAGGGAGAGAACCATTAAAAAGTCTATTTTGCATGATATGTCACCTTTAAGACTAAGTTTAGAGTTGGAGTTAGTTATATTCCAAATTTTTTAAATATATTTTGGCCTTTTTGACTTTATTTGATAGTACAGCTGAAGAGAGACAGGAAATGAAGGGAGTAGAGAGCGAGGGAAGGCATGCAGGAGGGGTCGACCATCCGGGAATCGAACCGGCGACCCTTGCGACGAGGACTGTAGCCTCTGTATATGGGGCGCTTTGACCGCTAGGCCACCAGCGCCCCCCAAATTTTACATTTTGACAGAATTTTTTTCAATTTTTTGCATCTCACCTCAAGTTCAGCTGTCTTACTCCAGAGAAGTAGTAGAATAACTTTTTTTCCACTTCTTAGCACCGCTCCAGTGTCTGCTTGTTGCAGCAGCTCTCTCTTGGTTGTTCTTCTATCTGTTTAGTTCTCTTTGTATTTGGAGTCAGGACTTTTAAGGACTCATTTGTTGGCCATAGACACCAAACTGACTACATTTGCAGGGGTGTTTTAACTGTTTTTGTTCCTGTGTGTCCAGAGATCCTGCATGTAACCATGGTAACATTGTTTATATACGAGATCAGCTGTTAGCAGCCCGTAGCATGTGGATGCTAAACGATGCTAGGCCCGATGTTCCCTGCGAGCTGAGGAGAAGGAGGCGAGGACGACGTGCTAGTACTGAGGTGCAAGCTAAGAAAAGAGCACATGGACCTGTCCTTCCACCCACCGTTATGGGGACTGTAAGATCTATCTACGATAAGGTGGACCAGCTAACCCAGCACAAGAGTAGCATCATGCTAACAGAGCTAACACCGGACACGAACGCCACATTGGAAGGATTTCACCTGCTGTGGGCGGACAGGATACAGGAGAGCCAGACTGAACTAACTGGGGAAGAAGGCCAGCTCAGTCCTGGACCCTGTGGAGGTGGTGGCTGACAGGAGAATTATGGCCAAGCTGTCGACTCTGATGAACATTTCTTTCCTTTATATATTCTTGTTAAATTCTTGTTCTGTACACCTTCTTGTTTGCTGCTGGAACTCCATGAATTTCCCCGTAGGGGGATAAATAAAGGAGGATCTTATCTCATAAGACTATGTAGGTGAGCTCTGATCCTAATTCTGGAAATGCCCATACCACAATTTGAGAGACAGCGCCCTCTGGTGGTGAGATATAACGAGTGTGACAACCAACCCCGTTCTCCCCTACTTGTACTGTAAGAAATAAAAATACCACTTTGAAATAAAGAAAAGGAACTTGCATGATAAAATGAATGCACATTAAATGTGTTGCACCATTAGCATGTTGCTTTTTAGCCGTTAAAACCAAGATTAGATGAAATAAGCTGCAGAAAGAAACCGAGTGAATTGATTATCCAGACGGGAGAGCGTGTAAATGATTTAATGACAACTCAAAATGACCAGCTGTATTTTCCTAACGACACATTTGTTTGTCTGCAAACACAACATGGAGCCTCGGATGATCAGAATCATCTACAGTAATATCTTTATCCGCCTTCAACTCTGTCTGACTCTTTGCTCCCGTTCGCTTCCAACAAAGAGACTTTCTTTAAATCACAGCCTGAAGCAAATAAATATTTTTGGTGATCTGATAATAATTTTGCCCTTTTGCTCCTTCCAATGAAAGATGAACTCTCCAATCTTGGTGAGTGTACATATTAAGATTGTCCCCCCCTCAGCCGTGGGAAGGACGACATTTTTTCCTCTCCCTCTTATTTTTGGATTTCAAAGTAATATGATAATGCCACAGGGCTTTGGAAAATCTTGTTAGTACATATCAAAAAAATGGTCAGACAGTCTCTAACATGCTGACATTCATAAGGCTGCAATAAGGAAACACTGCAGGGGGGCTGCATCATCTCATGCTGAAGGAGCCGCTCTGCCCCGGGGGACGGACTCAGGCCTGTTTTCTGAATGGGGAAGTGAGACGGTTATTTATACGGCCGTTTCCCAGAAAGAACTTATATGTCTTATCTGAATAAATAACATGTCATACTTTATGTTTGTGTGACTGCAGACAAAAGAGAGAGGCACATACTGTTAGGCTTGTTTGTGTAAGACAGGGATGATGTGTAGTGAGCGTCAGGGTCCTGCTCGAGCTGTCAGGGTTTGAATCTGCTGAAACAACCTGCCCACTTTTATTACTTCACTGTGTTCTGATTTTATACTTCTGCATCAAATTTAGTAACTTGCTAAATGCTGCAAAGTGCTCTGCTCATGGTGGATTAAGATGAGATCAGACTGAGTCCTGTCTGGAAGATGGGACTGGATCTGATCCGGTCTTGATGTTGGGTCTTTGTTAAGATGTAACAGACTAGACTACTGTAACGGGGTCTTTACAGGACTCCCTAAAAAGTCCATCAGATGGCTGCAGCTCATACAGAATGCTGCTGCTCGAGTCCTAACAAGGACCAACAAAGTAGACCACATCACTCCAGTTCTTAGATCTCTACACTGGCTTCCTGTCTGTCAGAGAATAGACTTTAAAATCCTGCTGATGGTTTATAAGGACCTGAATGGTTTAGGCTGATCTGCTACTACTTTATGAACCACCACAGGTCCTGGTCTGCTTTCAGTCCCTAGAGTCAGAAGGAAACATGGTGAAGCAGCGTTTAGTCATTATGCTCCACATATCTGGAACACACTCCCTGAAAGCTGTAGGTCTGCTCCAACTCTCACCTCTTTAAAATCAAAGACTAAGACCTTTTTATTTAACACTGCCTTCCTATCTTAGATTATTTTAACTCACTTTAAATTCAAATTTTAATGTAATTTTTAATATATTTCTAATTTTCCTTTTCTTTTCTGTTTTATTATATTCATCATTTTAATGATGTTCTTTTATGCCTGTCTGAATGTTTCCATTAATGTTTTAATGTAAAGCACATTGAGTTCAGCCCTCCTGTATGAAATGCACTATACAAATAAAGCTGCCTTGCCTTGCCTTAATAATAGAACATAGAGTCCGGTCTAGACCGGCTCTGTTTGGAAAGAGTCTGAGGAGAACATTTGTTGGGATTTGGCGCTTAAAGCTGGGGTTGGTAGTCTTGGAAAACCAGCATGAATTTGAATGTAGCTTTTCCTCATGACTCCGTCTAACCCCTCCCCTCCTCCATCGGAGCTCCTCCAAAACGACGCCCCCCGCTCACATGTACGAGCGCCGCTGATTCTCGACCATATGATCGTGACTGATTCAAAACCGGTCCATTATCATAGTGAAAGTTAAAAACACAAACAAACATGGCTGCTGTTAGCACTCACAACTGTCATGCTAGCATTATCCAGTTGTCCTGGTGACACGATATCAGGAGAAAAGTTATAACACATATATAACACTGTAACAGCTCTACTGTTTGTTAAACCTGTTCAGTGTAGATGTTCTTAATTCCTACAGTGTTGACAGTCAGTGAAGGCATCAGGAGAGGTGTAGAGTGTGTGAGTGGGAGAGAGGAGAGACAAGAGGAGAAGTTCTTCATTCATTCAAACATTGATTGTTGCTTTGTTGGTTGGGGTGGACGCTACAGTACATCTACATTTCTGTAGGACTTACTAAATGTCATTAATTTTTCTGCTTGTCAGAGCCCCCGTGGTGAGAGCTGTTTAGACTCTGATCCGGACTACAGTCCTGAGTAAAGCCCCTCATCAGGTCAGAGGGGACAGGCCTGAGGACGAGCGAGAGGGGCAGGAAGTAGAGTCAGGGGAAGTAGAGGCAGGAGACGGGGACTCGGAGGAGTGCATGCTGGGGAAATGTACGATCTGCAGGAGGAGGGCAGAACGGCTGGACGGGATTTGATTGGTTTAAAATTTGGGGAGCCAAAAAACGGTGGTTGGTGTTTTCCCAGGTTTACTCCGGCTCACTCTTTTTTAGGAACACATCATGTAATGATTACCATCAGGACATAAAGATCATTTTAACCAGTATAACAAAAAGTGGATCTAAATCTGAACACCAACCCCAGCTTTAATAAATAAAGATTAAATAAATAATTTTTAAATCAACAAAATCTTCCTTAAATCAATTCATTGTGTCAACATTTTATGTCTTTGGTTTGTAGCTGAGTAATAAGTGGATAAGTGGGATAATGTGTGGTGAGTTGGTTGTTTTAGCAGAACCCCTTCAGTCCTTAAACACCATCGTCTCCTCCACACCATGTTTCTAGAAGTTCTCTGGGCGCCATCTTTAATTCTGTCGATTCCTCTGTCCTTGTTTACAGTTACGCTTCTTTCACCTCTCCTTCCTTTTCTCCACTGTGTCCGTCTTTATCCTTGATTTAACAAAACCTCAAATGAACCGAACATCTTTCTGCACGCTGTTTTTGTTTACAGTTAGTCCTCCAGAATCTGTGATCAGCCCTGTGATAAAGTGTATTTTTAGAATTAGTGGTGTCAGTTTTTTCTCACTTGTATTGAGGACTCACACAAATATAACCTTCACATTTATAAAACAGACTAATGCTAAAGAAACAACTTGTGGATTATCTTTCTCCTCTTCTTTCTTTCCTTGATCTGCAACATCCTGTCATGATCCTCATCATGGCAGCCCTCTCCTCTCCCTCTTTGTGTGTGTTTTGTCATTTCCCTGTCTGTTGCTCCTCCTCCTGTGTCTCTTCCCCTTGTTTGTGTCTTGTGGGTGAATGTGGGCGGGGTTTCCATTCTGCAGGCAGCACCAGGTGAAGCCACTCAATAATCAACCCTCTACTATAAAGACTCCGGATTCTCTCCTACTCGTTGCCAGATCGTACTTCAGTTTTCAGTGGTATACTGAGTCCGTGGCTCCTCAAACATGTTTTTGTTTTGCTTGTCTTTGTGTGTGTCAAGCTGACGTCCTTGTGTGTTTTCATTTAGATTCAGAGTTTGCCGTGCATGCTTCCTGCTCTTGTGCTGATGGCTTCCCTGTCTGCTGCTGAACCTGCCTGCCTTTGCCTGAGCTCCAGTTACCCTCTGTGGAAGGACTCTGGAAAGAGGGACTGCTCCGCTCGTTACCCACGGCGCCATTACCACGGAGTTCACTCTGAATAAACACTTGTATTTTTCACAATCCAGCTTGCCTGAGTTTTGCATTTGGGTCCAGTCCTAGTGACAATCATAACACATCCGCCTTTACTTTCCTGTTATTATCACTTAAATAAATCTTATGCCTTTATATTTGTTTGTTTGTTTGTTTGTCTGTCTTCATGGAGGAGATAGTATCTAATCTTGTCTTGAGCATACATTGAAATCAGCAGAAACTGAGAAGCCTCCCTGAAAGTGTGTCCTCTCCATGTTTCTGAGCATGTCTGCACTTTTTGCACTTATCAGTCAAAAGAAAGAAAAAGACATGACAGTATCCTTTCCCACACAGATAAGTGTGGATAAAATGAAAGTTCTGGGCTCTGACCTTCAAGAGCCACTTTTCAATTTGAGATGTGTCAGCCTTTCTTCCTTCTTCCCTGCACTCTGCCTGGCAGGAGCAGAGCGGGCGCCGCTAAGGTTCCATCTGAGCCCAAAGCTACGCTAAACAGACAGCCCACTTATCAACTCCTTTCACATCCAGGGTGCCACTCATTACTCATGTATTCATAGCCTGAGCAGTTTAATTACAAGACTAATCACAACAAACTATCTCCTCAGCTACTGAACCAGCTGCCTGCGTAATGTGGGCCTGAGGGATTCAATGCAGCTAATCAGTTAATGTTGGCTGGATTCTCCAAGATTAGCACTGTTGCTACATAAGGTTTTTTGGAGGTGTTATCTAATTTGGAACAACAATTGCATAACATCTAAAGAGAGGCAAAAGCACTCCTGCAGAAAGGAAATCAGAGCATGCTGGGAACGACTCACTGGGAAGCCCAATGGGGCGTCCATTACTGGGAATTGATGGACAGCAAAGATGCTTCTGCAGAGATTTCAATGAAGCTGTGGCCTCTGAGCGACGAGCATTACATGAGGCTGTAATGCACTGGAAGCTGGAAGCTGTCAGGCATTACTACTTTCCCTCCATGAGTCATTCTCACAACCACCTGACGAAGCATCATCCCCATTAGACGGTCTGTTTCAGATGTTATTAAGATAGTATGTCATCACTCATTCATTTATGCATGTAACATTAATCTGCAAGGAGTGATGAGGTTATGATCCTAGGGAACAAACACAAGTGATGTTCTGATGCTGCAGTAAAGTTTTGATCAACATAACATGATGTAAGATGAACGACTGAACTCCTGTGAACTGGAGGATTAAGTTATTTTATGTGTTTTTGAAGCTGGTAACGGTCTGGCTCCTCCATACATCACAGATCTCCTGTCATTTTATGTTCCAGCTTTATTTATTTATTTATTAATTAATTTTTTTATTTTTATTTATTATTAGTTTATTTGACAGGGGCCATGCAAAACAAAAACTGTCAAGCCAGAGTTAGCTATAAGCTAATTTTCATCTGTGGTCCCTGGGCAGGAAGATGTTAACAAATGTACAATACAAACCATAAAATAAACATACTAGCATTTAAAACAATACATAGACTACTCAACACAGTCCATCACTAATAACAACACATTTAAAATTACATTTCATTGTCTCTAATTTGATGCATTCAGATGAGCACATGATTGTTTTTCCTTGAGCCATACTTTCAGTGTACTTTTAAAAACACTGAGGCTTGTACAGTCTCTAATGTGGGTCGGGATTGAGTTCCATTTTCCTGCTGCTCTGACTGAAAATGCAGACTGTCCAAATGCAGTCTTCCTACGTTTAGCTGAACAGTCTCCTCTTGTTGATGCCCTGGTCTCCCTAAGATTGTTCCTGCAGAGTAACACACATTGTTTAAGTTATCTAGAGTTTTCAGTGACTGTTTGTAGAGGGTGTGTAATGGTTTTAGAGTGGTTGCTCCAGCCTGAGACCAGCTCGTGGCACAATAAGATAAATGAGAAAAAATCATTGAGTGCATGTACAGTTTAGCAGCGGCCAAAGGTAACTGATGCCTGACATGTCTGAAGTTCATAAGGCTGGCTCTTACATTTCTGCAGACATTTTTTACATGTTTCTTAAAATTTAGGTTGGAGTCAATTAATACAGAATTTTATGTTTTATGTGTTTCAACTTATTTTACTTCACTGTGCAGCACTTTGGTCAACTCTATAGTTTTTGTCAATGTGCTATATGAATAAATTTGATCCAATTGGATTAATATTCATTATTATTATTATTATTTTTTTAACAACATTTAAGTATCTTATTTATTTAATAATCTATTTATGTCTTGCATGTATCTGACCCTTTAACACTGGACCCCCCAACACCCCCTCTACTCAGTCTTCACACTACTCCCATCTGGTCGCAGATACAGATCCCCATTCTATAGGTGAGCCCGGTTTGGCAGAAGCTTTGTCCCGTCAGCCATAGCACTGCTAAATAAAATGCCCATGTAATGTGTCCGGTGTGTATATGTGTGTCCAGTGTGTATATATGTGGGATGATGTGCACCATTGTTGTGAGGCTGGGTGGATGCTTATTGTTTATTTGTGTTTTGGGGGCGGCAGTAGCTCAGTCCATAGGGACTTGGCTTGGGAACCGAAGGGTTGCTGGTTCGAGTCCCAGTATGGACGAAGTTTGGCAAGTGGACTGGTGGCTGGAGAGGTGCTGGTTCACCTGCCTGGGCACAGCCGAGGTGCCCTTGAGCAAGGCACCGAACCCCCAACTGCTCGGGGTGCGCTGGTTGACGGCAGTATCCTCACTCTGACATCTCTCCCTAAGCATGTTCACTGCATGTGTGTGCATTTGTATGTAGATACCAAAAAAAAAAAAACTGTATGTGTAGCATGTCCAAAATAGCATGAGTGGAAAAAATTGAATTTCCCCCCTGGGGATCAATAAAGTACCTTGCTTTATACATATACAACAAATCTCCTTATTAAGGACAAATAAAGATCTATCTATTTATCTTTTAATTTTAACAGATCTTTAATTTTGCTTTCTACCTTTCTACTAATGTGACTGAAGGCCAAAGGAACAGCCAACACTCCACGACGCTGTGGTAACACAGGCGTGGCATTGATTACTTTAATTGGTAGACTGGGAGAGGAGAGCATCATTGAATTGGATTTAGTCCCCCCATCCCCCACCATCTTCGTCCACTCACAAACACTTCAAATGCAATCCACCAATGCATTGGTCATCGTTAGACATCTGAATGACCTGGAGCATTCAATGTCCATCTGGGAATCTACATCAAACAAAAGCCTAATTTTACAGTTCCACTTCCCAAGCCTCGCCAGCACTTTTCTATGTCCTCCAATATGGCCTTCAGAGCATTGATTTAAAACTAGGGAAAGACTCAAGTCAGGATTTTTTAAGTCCCTCTAGAAAGAAAATGGCCTATCTTTGATAAGTCCCAGTAAGTAATTTCTACTAATTTTATTATTATTGTTGCTTTAAATTCATTTTCTATCTATACTTTTTGTGAAGCCCTTTGGAGCTGCATGCTTGTGTGTATGAAAGGTGATACATAAATAAAGTTGAGTTTGCAACATATAGTACTTGACCATTTGGTTCATGGACCACTACGGCTCAGCTATAATTCAAAAGATATTCATATGCTAGCTTATTAAATGCTAACTGACACTTAGCAAAACATTAGAACCAGTTAAGAATCACATCAAGACTTCATCCTTTGTCTTCATCTTCATCTGTGTCATCTAGATACATATATACTCCAAGAAAGTCTAAATAAATGCTCCACATTTCTGTAATAAGCTCCAAAACATATCATACATGTGTTTGTTGCATGTGACTAATGAACATGATTAAAGTCCTTATACAAGAGTCTGATATTCAAGATGGAGCGACACAGTGATCGTGTGGGACAAAGATGCTCAGAGTAGGCGGAGTAATGATCCCCATTTGGAAGTAATAGATATAACTGCAGCAGAGTCATCAACCAAGAAATAATGAGCAAAATAAGCATGTCAGAAAAAATCTGACTGAGCAAGTGTTTCATCTTATTTCTAAAAGAAAGTCTCACTAGACTTAAAACACATTCTCCTGATCCGTCCAGGTTAACATCTTATTTTAAGAGACGACAAGATTAAAATGAGACCTGAATTTCTCATAATGAGTACAAATATCTGTCCTTCAGGTTAAAAAGATTTACTCACAAGTTTCTAAAATAAGTGCAGATATTTTCACTCATTTGAAGTGATGACCTCATTGGCAAGTTCAAGGGTAAACAGTTAAATCCAGGCTGTGAGGGACATGTCGTCACCGCTGTCCTCCTGCAACAACAGGAGGATTCAGAAAAGTTGTATTTCCCTGTGTGACATGTTGGTACTCTGCTAGTTCAGGGTCTGGTCTCCCTGAGATGAGAGAAGAATGACTGAGGCAGTCCCATTTCTTCCCTGAGACTTCAGCTAGAGGAACTGGGGTATGGCCCCATTACTGCTCCATCTGCAGGGGCCACCAGAGCCGCCTCTTATCTGTGCCGGTTTCAGGTACCTCCACTGAAAGAGCTGTGACAAGGACCCATCCAGCCAGCGTAGTCTCCCAGGACCTGACTTACTCCTTCCTGCTCCCACACATACAAAGACAGATTATCTACAACAGAGTCAGAACTCACCCATCAGCGTACGGCAGCTCTGACAACTTCAGCGAGAGGGCCCCATCCAAAATAAATAGAGGTCAGTCTCACACTCATCTCTTCTTCTCCCCCTCCTCCCAAACACCCACAGAGACAGGGCCCCATGTGGATGACAAAGAACTGCGACCGCGCTCCTCCAGGGAGGGGGACTCGACAAAAAGGAGCACCTAGCCAGCAGGGGTACACCTGCCACGAAGGACACGGAGCACACGTGCAGCGAGGACTGAGTACCTGGTAGTTTGACTCAGCTGAGAGCTACAGCAAACATGCTCCTGAGGGAATACATTACTCAGAGAATAACACACGGCCACATGGTGCAGCACGGATCAAATCTAGAGGAATACAGTTGGAGTTACCACACAGAGAGGAGGGTACACGTGCATCGGGTGCTGATGCTCTGGATTGATGGTATAGTAAAATCTCATTAGGTGCTGTGTTGGAACCTCGCCCAGCGCTGTCTCCTTTTCAATTCGCCTTCTTTCCTCTCCTCCCTCTGCCTCCTTCCCGTCAATCTCTTTCTCCCCTTTTCTCTCCGTCCATGTGTCTGCTGAATCTAGCAAAGGGTTAGGTTTAAAAAGGAACTCTCTACAATTCAATTTCAGTTTACTAAATTGTTTTCTTTCTTTTTTTAAAGAAATTCAAGTTTCCCCAACTCAAATGTATTAGTTCAGTTTATGTTTAATTCATACATACTAGATAAAACTGAGTACATGTCATGGTTTGGTTTTCCTTTGTGTTTCATCCATCCATTATCTTGACCATTTATCGGGGTCACGGGGGGCTGGAGCCAATCCCAGCTGACTTCAGGTGGGAGGCAGGGTACACCCTGGACAGGTCGCCAAACATGTAGGGACAGACAACCTTTCATGCACACACTCACACCTACGGGTCATTTAGAGTGATCAAGTAACCTGGTAAGAATTTTTTTGGGCTGTGGGAGGAAGCCGGAGCACCCGGGGAGAACGAGGGAACATGCAAACTCCACACAGAAAGGCTCTTACCCAACCGGGGACTCGAACCAGGAACCTTTTCACTGTGAGGCAACAGTGCTACCCACCGTACCACCGTGCAGCCTGCTTTGGTTCCTCCCAGTGTTTATTCTGTATTAGTTATCCTTTGTCTCTCTTGAGTGTTTAGTGATTCATTTCTCTTGTTGTGTTTTATTAGTCTAGTCTTGTGTTTCCTGTTTTACTTTGTAGTTCTGAATCCTTGTGTTTCCTGTTTTATTTTGTAGTTCTGAATCTTGTAGTTCTGAATCCTTATGTTTTCCTGTTTTAATAATAATTTCCTCTAGTTCTGAATCCTTGTGTTTCCTGTTTTATTTTGTAGTTCTGAATCCTTGTGTTTCCTGTTTTATTTTGTAGCTCTGAATCCTTGTGTTTCCTGTTTTGTTTTGTAGTTCTGATCCTTGTTTCCTGTTTTGTTTTGTAGTTCTGAATCCTTGAGTTTCCTGTTTTATTTTGTAGTTCTGAATCATTGTGCTTCCTGTTTTGTTTTGTAGTTTTGAATCCTTGTGCTTCCTGTTTTGTTTTGTAGTTCTGATCCTTGTTTCCTGTTTTGTTTTGTAGTTCTGATCCTTGTTTCCTGTTTTATTTTGTAGTTCTGAATCCTTGTGTTTCCTGTTTTGTTTTGTAGTTCTGAATCCTTGTGTTTCCTGTTTTATTTTGTAGTTCTGAATCTTGTAGTTCTGAATCCTTATGTTTTCCTGTTTTAATAATAATTTCATCTAGTTCTGAATCCTTGTGTTTCCTGTATATTTTGTAGTTCTGAATCCTTGTGTTTCCTGTTTTATTTTGTAGTTCTGAATCCTTGTGTTTCCTGTTTTATTTTGTAGTTCTGAATCCTTGTGTTTCCTGTATATTTTGTAGTTCTGAATCCTTGTGTTTCCTGTTTTATTTTGTAGTTCTGAATCCTTGTGTTTCCTGTATATTTTGTAGTTCTGAATCCTTGTGTTTCCTGTATATTTTGTAGTTCTGAATCCTTGTGTTTCCTGTTTTATTTTGTAGTTCGGAATCCTTGTGTTTCCTGTATATTTTGTAGTTCTGAATCATTGTGCTTCCTTTTTTATTTTGTAGTTCTAAATCCTTGTGCTTCCTGTTTTGTTTTGTAGTTCTAAATCCTTGTGCTTCCTGTTTTGTTTTGTAGTTCTGAATCCTTGTGTTTCCTGTTTTATTTTGTAGTTCTGAATCCTTGTGTTTCCTGTTTTATTTTGTAGCTCTGAATCCTTGTGTTTCCTGTTTTACTTTGTAGTTCGGAATCCTTGTGTTTCCTGTTTTGTTTTGTAGTTCTGATCCTTGTTTCCTGTTTTACTTTGTAGTTCTGAATCCTTGTTTCCTGTTTTATTTTGTAGTTCTAAATCCTTGTGTTTCCTGTTTCATTGTGTAGTTCTAAATCCTTGTGTTTCCTGTTTTATTTTGTAGTCCTGAATCCGTGTGTTTCCTGTTTTATTTTGTAGTTTTGATTCCTTGTGTTTCCTGTTTTATTTTGTAGTTCTGAATCCTTGTGTTTCCTGTTTTATTGTGTAGTTCTGAATCCTTGTGTTTCCTGTTTTATTTTGTAGTTCTGAATCCTTGTGTTTCCTGTTTAATTTTGTAGTTCTGAATCCTTGTTTCCTGTTTTATTTTGTAGTTCTGAATCCTTGTGTTTCCTGTTTTATTTTGTAGTTCTGAATCCTTGTGTTTCCTGTTTTATTTTGTAGTTCTGAATCCTTGAGTCTCCAGTTTAATATTCCCGCTTCGTGAAGCACAGCCATTGTGGTTTCTCAAGTGTGTGAAGACTTACATGATGACATTGATGACGTCATACGCAGCGTCCCTCTGCACACTCAAAAGTTATTATTTGGATATTAACTCAATAAAATTGATCCACATTTGATTTAAAGAACATGAATCGTTGGATAACTCAATAATTCATTGCTGGTTCAACTAAAGAGCTGGTTTTGAGTTCTGTACCCCTAATGGCTGAGTTAGAAGGACTGTTCTGGTTTACAGTGTAGTACCATCGGCCCGCTCCCCACCTGCTTTGCTGCCATTTGTTTGCCGTGTGTGTGTGTGTGTGTGTGTGTGTGTGTATGTGTGTGTGTGCATTCCAGATGCAGCCGTTTCTGCACCGAGGGGCCGTGACACACCGTGCATACGCTCACTTTGTTACCCCCGACAGAAAAGCCTCACCAGGGAGAAGCCTTTTAGTAGAGCACATAGAAACTCTTGCCTCTTAGTGGCATGGGAACAGCAGAAACACACACATTTAGAAGTCTGCTTCTGAGCGCTACGCTAAGCTCCAGAGTTTGACCTTGCCACGGCTCTGCGCCGGCTTTTCAAAACTGCTGAAGAGACCGTTTGAAACAATGAGGTAATTAATGTGCTTTCCACCATTCCTAGGAGAGGTTTTGGATATCTGGTCATGTCATCACACAGGGTGCATGAACAAACACGTGAAATAAGAGCGTGTTCGTGGTTTCAGAGGAGTCTCATCTTGTAGAGAAGCAGAGATGCAACTTTTGGACCTTCCAGCCGCTCCAGTCCGAGCCATCAGATAATGAAAGCAAACAGGAGATAAGAGAGTGCCGCTGGATCTCTCAGCAGGCCCGCATTAATGCTGCTAATGGCACGGTGCACTTTAGGGTGAGCTTTTGATGACACAGGCTGATGTTTCTGAAGGTTCAACAAACACGGGGGGGCCCCGCATCGCTGGGTCACACATAAGTAGAGAGAGCGGTGTTATCCTGAGTGCAGCGGCGTGATGGACGGGAGGCTATCCCTGCTCCCTCCCCCCCCAGCTCCCATAATTCATAGCAGTCGGGTCCTTTCTGCACAACAGTCTCTTGTTCTTCTGAGTGTTTTGGCAATCAGAGCCACATGCTGCTCCGACATTTATCTTACTTTCACAAAAATGCAGGCGTAATGAGATAATTTGGGCTGCTCTGCTGGATTGACGGGGCAGAAGAGCTTCAATGTGTGGTCTCCACTCCGGCAGAGTGCGGGTCAGGAGTATGAGAACTTGTTAGATGTGCACAATAAACGGCACAGGCAGGCTTTTTCAGCTGACGCACACACCAGAGAGCAGGATAAACTACCTCGGGACCTTAGCGCTGGGTGGAAGACACAGTCGGACTGAGGGGAAATGTTTCTTACCTCTAAGTTGCACAAGGTGAACTGAGCAATGAGCCGTTCATTTTAACCCCGGCTAAGAGAAACCATTTCGCCTGGAGCCTGGTAGCTCACAAGCAGGTCTAACTTTCTGCCAGATCCAGCAGATGCCTTTTTCTCCCACAGTGACCTTTAAAATATGCCTCACCATCTGATTTCAATTTAAATCTGACGTTTGGAGCCACGAATAGAAATACAGAGGAATGAAAACAGAGAGATAAGGGGCATTAAACCAAGAGTCCCTGGGTCTTTTAGCCCCCAGAACTACTTTACCCTGAACTAAACTAAAAGGTTCCTGTGCCCCCTTTGTGTAAATCAGGCCAGTGACATATAGAGGGAAAAAAAATAAATGCACTACACCACCAGACCAGTAGAGGGCAGTAAAACAAAGAGGAATGTCATTCATCACAGATGACACCATAGAAGCAGACGGACAGGCAGGTAACCCAGCACCAGAGGGAGTACTGGCAGAGTAGCATCATGCTAACAGAGCTAACACCGGACACGAACGCCACATTGGAAGGATTTCACCTGCTGTGGGTGGACAGGATACAGGAGAGCCAGACTGAACTAACTGGGGAAGAAGACCAGCTCAGTCCTGGACCCTGTGGAGGTGGTGGCTGACAGGAGGATTATGGCCAAGCTGTCGTCTCTGATGAACATTTCTTTCCTTTATATATTCTTGTTAAATTCTTGTTCTGTACACCTTCTTGTTTGCTGCTGTAACTCCATGAATTTCCCTGTTGTGGGACAAATAAAGGAGGATCTTATCTTATCTCTTATCATTCTGAGCAACACAACAGTTAGCCTGTTAGCACGAAGAGACTCAGCTGGTCTGTTTTAGATGGTGCTATATTTCATCACAGATGGATTCACTGAATCAACACGTGAGAGGAGATAAGAGCGAGTAGCAAAGACGTTTCAACGCAGCTTTAAAATCCTTTAGAACTCAAAAAGCCGTGGCAGAGATCAGCCGGTGTTTTGGTTTAAACAGCGACCCTGTTAACTGGAGACTCTCAGCCGGATGCATCCCTCATAAACGTCTTTAGACCATCATTAAATATCTGATGAGTATATTTTGAAATCTTAATAAAAACTAAACTAGTTTGCATTCCCAGGAACTCCCTCTGTGTTTCAACAGCTGTGTAAACTCCACAAACACTGACACGTTCAGCTGAAGGTCTCCAGTTTACAGGGTCCCTTTTAAAACCGGAACACCGGGAGGAGAGACGCATTCACGGTGGGCTGAGAGAAGACTACTGTTACAAGCTGCTAAATCAAGAGAATCCCAGCTTCTTCTTTTGAAAAGTACACACACATACAAAAAAGATAGAACAAATAAAAACTAATGAAAGAAAGAGAAATCAAGAGAATCACAGATGGAAAAAACAATGACTGTGAATAGTTTTTGGAAAAATTTGAAAAAACTATTTTGAAAAAAAAAAATTTGACAAAAATTTAGAAAAAAAAAATTTTGAAAAAAAAAAAAATTGAAAAAAATGTTTGAAAAAAATTTCCAAAAAAAATTTCCAAAAAAAATTTCCAAAAAAAATTTCCAAAAAAAATTTCCAAAAAAAATTTCCAAAAAAAATTTCCAAAAAAAATTTCCAAAAAAAATAAAAAAGAAAGAAAATTTGACAAAAAAAAATTAACATTGTTTTGTTTTTTTTTTTTACAAAAAAGTTGACCCTGTTGAAAAACAAAAATTTCCTTAAACTTTAAATTGTTCAGAAAAACACGAAAAAAAGTGAAAATTTTGTGCCTGCGGTTAAAAACATGGAAAAAGCAATGAATGAATCAACACAAACACTGAAACATTCAGCTGAAGGTCTCCAGTTTACAGGGTCACTTTTAAAACCGGAACACCGGGAGGAGAGACGCATTCACGGTGGGCTGAGAGAAGACTACTGTTACAAGCTGCTAAATCAAGAGAATCACAGCTTCTTCTTTTGAAAAGTACACACACATACAAAAAAGATAGAACAAATAAAAACTAATGAAAGAGAAATCAAGTGGGCCCCGCCCCCTGAAAGACCCGGTACCTTTGAAAAGTACGACCCCTTTAAAGATTATCTACCCCTGAACTAAATTTAGACCCTGGGTAAAGTTCCTCTTGTACGCCTTAAGACAGAGTCGGATGCATTAAACACACACAATTACCTGGGTGTTGCAGTGATACTGTGCCGGCGCTGCTTCTCTTTGCCAGGCAGAAAACAATTGATATTCATGTTATCAAAACTTTCCTTTCTAAGCCGCGCTATAGAAGTTTAAAAAAGCCTTTATTTTGTGTCAGGTATCAAAGAAGAGTCGAACAAACACATTGAGGTGCGTCTGGGCAGTCAGACCGTGTGGAACTGAGAGCTTGTAAAAGCCGAGAGGATTCTCTTTTAGCAGAGAGACAAAAAAAAAACAAGCTCTTAAATCCACCCAGAAGCATCCAAACACACACACACACACACACACACATCAGCCAGATAGCACTGCTTCAAAGCAAACCCGCTCAGGATATGAAATGAAATGATGAAGAGCAGGTGAAAAACATTGCACACATCAGTGCTGCCGCTCAGACGGAGCTGAAAATAGTTCTCCACACCTGAGTGGAGAGACAGAGAGAATATAAAAGGATGGACAGCGTTTGGAGGCTGCTGTCGGTCTGCCTGTACACTTCAGGATAAATGATGGAAGCTGAGTTTTACACTCCAAAGCCCCACAGCTGACAATTATATAACTCGGTAAGCCAAGGTAAAGATGATGCAGGAGTATATGGACATATTTGCAACTTCATTTAACTTTAAGAGTGACTGGCAGCATAAATTCTGTGTGTGATATCTGAGGAACATCTTAAAGCTCAGGCTGTTACAGCATCTGTCTACCTAGGAGGAATATTTCAGGTTTTTCTAAACTTGATCTTATTTTATTGCTTCCTGTCTGAACTTTATTAACTTCTCCTTGTGTTGCTCTGGATATGTTCTGAGCACAAATTAGACACGTCAGACTGATTAAATGTCGGGAAATCAAATGAATGTCAGAGAAATCAAACAGATAAATAATAAGATGGTGAAGCTTTAGATGTCAGTTTGTTGGAGGCAGAGAAATACCAAATAATGACTTTTAAAAAGAGAGTTATTGGAGAACTAGATAGAAAAATGAAAACAGGGAAATTAGGAAAGAGAATAAAGGTATGAGATCAGTGTCTCAGCTGACCTGAGGGCAGTACCAGGACCAAGGTATGTCCAGAGTTTTAATTTCAACTTTAAAGTTTTGTATTTTATTAACCAATGCCTGACGATGAGCTCTGCATCAGGTTCCTACAACACATGGAAGGATGTTTCTGAAAGAGACAACTTTAATGGTATTGATGCTTTATATCAGGGGTTCTCAAACTCTTTGGAGCCAGGGACCCCTTACAGGTGAGAAGATTGTCCAAGGACCCCCTCATAACTTTAACACAGATTAATCACATTAGTGATGTGTCATGATCAGAAGCTGCGGCTCTGAGAGTTGATGCTTTATAGTGGATCAGAAGAGCCGGCTCACATCCAGAGAGAGCCGGCTCCCAGTTTGTTCCTTTCCCTGTTTAGCTCTCTCAGTGCTCAGCCCCAGCTCTGCTCACAGCAGAGCTTTGTTTTGATTGGTCAGCATGGCGGCCATGCGGCCAATCACATGTGAGGATACAGGATACAGGTGATGGAGGGGAGGCTGTGTGTCGTGGCTTCATCTGTTCCTTCTGAGAGGGTTAGGGTTAGGGTTCTTCTCAAAGACCGGGCAAATACTCACTGAGAGGAGAAACCGGATCAGACCATCCAAACTGAGGACATTAATAATGTTTGCTCCAGTTTGGTTCTGGTTCTATTTGCTTTAATTCGGTTCTGGTTCGGTTCTGGTCCGGTTCTGGTGCGGTTCTGGTGCGGTTCTGGTTCGGTTCCGGTTCGGTACCGGATCGGTTCCGGTTCGGTTCCGGTTTGGTTCTGGTTCGGTTCTGGTTCGGTTCCAGTTCGGTTCTGGTTCGGTTCCGGTTCGGTTCTGGTTCGGTTCCGGTTCTGGTTTAGTTCCGGTTCGGTTCCGTTTCTGTTCTGGTTCGGTTCTGGTTCGGTTCTGGTTCTGTTTGCTTGAGTTTGGTTCTGGTTTGGTTCTGGTTTGGTTCTGGTTTGGTTCTGGTTTGGTTCTGGTTTGGTTCTGGTTCTGTTCGCTTAAATTTAGTTCTGGTTCTAACCCTAACCCTAACCCTAATCCTAACCCTAACCCTAACCCTAATCCTAACCCTAACCCTAACCCTAACCCTAACCCTAATCCTAACCCTAACCCTAACCCTAATCCTAACCCTAATCCTAACCCTAACCCTAACCCTAACCCTAATCCTAATCCTAATCCTAACCCTAACCCTAATCCCAACCCTAACCCTAATCCTAACCCTAACCCTAATCCCAACCCTAACCCTAACCCTAACCCTAATCCTAATCCTAACCCTAACCCTAATCCTAACCCTAAACCTAACCCTAATCCTAACCCTAACCCTAATCCTAACCCTAACCCTAATCCTAACCCTAACCCTAACCCTAATCCTAACCCTAACCCTAAACCTAACCCTAACCCTAATCCCAACCCTAACCCTAATCCTAACCCTAATCCTAACCCTAACCCTAATCCCAACCCTAACCCTAATCCTAACCCTAACCCTAATCCTAACCCTAACCCTAATCCTAACCCTAACCCTAACCCTAACCCTAATCCTAATCCTAACCCTAACCCTAACCCTAACCCTAATCCTAATCCTAACCCTAACCCTAACCCTAACCCTAACCCTAATCCTAACCCTAACCCTAACCCTAACCCTAACCCTAATCCTAACCCTAACCCTAACCCTAATCCTAATCCTAATCCTAACCCTAACCCTAACCCTAACCCTAGGGTTAGGAGCCGGCTCTTCTTTGGGAGCAGAGTTAAAAGCGCCGGCTCTCTGAAAAGAGTCGTCCCATCACTAAAGGAGAAGTTTATGTTATTATCATTATAATAGAGGAAGTTTATAAACTGGACGTCTGAATCTGGAGCTCCAGACTTTGTCAAGAAAGCTCACTCAAACAAAGAGTGGATATGATAAGCTTGTGTTGTGATATATCTAACCCTGATCTACAAATAAAGAGCTTTGACAATTTGATTTAACAACATAATAAAAACATGGACTCACCACAGATAAGACTCTTATGAAACTCAAACTTAAAGCATTAAAGCAACTGAATTCTAAACAGGCGTCTGATAAAAATAACTTCATGAGTTAGTCACCAGGGAACAATAACTTTATCAAACGTTCTTCAACATACTCAAAGCCTGGAGCGTGCATTCCTGATATTTAGCCTGCTTAGACCACATCAAAGTGTGCAGCAACACTCGGGTCAAGAGGCGATGCTACATGGATGATCTTTTCCACATTTGTAAACACAGCAGACCCCTGAGACACCTCTGAAGCTCCATGCAGGAGTTTAAAAACAGATCTTAGGAAAGGAGTCATTGGAATACTGTAGAAAGTTACCCCGAGGCCGTTTGCATCATCTTTAAAAGAATATGCATCACAAACAAGGAGGGGTAAATCTGCAGGCCTCCCTCTTTGTTCAGAGAGGAGATGCTTCCTGTTACCTCGCCTGTATCTCCTCATTATATACCTTAAAGCGTGTGATCTCGCCCTGATTACCATGTAGTCATAGAAACAATCTGCCAGCACACGGTGAAGAATGCCATTTCTGACTCACGTGGGCTGCATGATCATTAATGTAGAGCAGCGCAGATGCAAATGTACACATGTAATCACGCATGTTGCACATTAATACTGAATGAATGGTGCTGGATGTGGAGTACATGCAGGTTGAGGAACACAAACATATGTGGCATTATGTTGCAGGGCTGATGAAGAGCACAGTGACAAATGAGGAATTAAGGCCGTGTGTAGATCTAATCTTATTGGTTGTTTACAAAGCGCTGATCCTTGGAGACTCCTGATCAAAGACCACTTCTTCTTCTTCTGCTGGTAATGACATCATGTGTAAACAGTGAGTGCTGCAGTGTGTGTGTGTGGGGGTGTCTCTGGGAAAGAGAAGACTGGAGGCAGAGGCCTTCTCCCATGTTGAGACTTGGATGAAAATTTTGTGCAAATACAGCAAAAAGCCTGTGACAGCGTGCTTAATTATTTTTGGCGGTTGCAGGCCCTGCCACTGCCTGGTTCTGCCCAGCAGTGTCTGCCTCTCAAGGGGGGTGAAGACAAGCCGCCATCTGGGGGTGTGTCTACCCCGGCCTTGTTAGCATAAACCTAACTACAGATTCATGAGATTACCTCTGAGACGTCTTCAAAATACACACAGATCTGCAGCTATGGTAACTACTCTGCCCTCGCTGCAGTTCTCATAAATAAACAGATAACATACAATTTTCACTTTGCAGTATCTGCAGTGGAAGAAGAGAATGGAAAGGTAACCTCAGCGGACGTGAAAATGAAATATGAGAGTGTAAAATGGGGGTAAATGCGCTTGCTGGTGTTTTCTTAAAGCATCTGCTAAGGTGGGGTGTGACATTGCTGAGGTAGGCTACAAGAAGGGCACAATGTCTCCCCGAAGACCCAAGGAGGAAGTTTCTCTCCCTGGCACGCTCACAGACGAGCGCTGGGAAAGGATTTATTTCCTGGAACTTCCAACACCTCTCAAAATGTATCTCAGGGAAAAAACAAATGTTTGTTTTCCTGAGTCGGTGCTCGCTGGAAGTTGCAGCATCAAACGAGGAGTAGGGGAAAACAAATGTTATTGCTTTAGGTTCTCCTCCCGTGCAGTAAGTCAGCCGCCCTCTCTCCGGCTGGCCTCCCACTGTGCCAAGAGAAGAAGCAGGTTGCCTGATGATAGCAGGCGCCCACCACTGACCTGGGAAATAAATCCTTTAACAGGTGGCCGGCGTGGAGGGGAAGGGCTAAATCAGCAGCACACCTTCCTGCTGCCGGGGAGCTGGCTGTTTTATGGGCCTTAATTACGCAGCCCTCCAAAACCTTCACCCCCATCTTCGCTCCCGCAGAAACCACTGCCCTTGATCCATCCTCTGACTCCAAGGAGCAACGCACACACGCACATAAATGCAATCAGGCACATGCTAGCTCTCCATGTATGCAATCATTTCGCTTCAGATGACAGGTGTTTGCTGAGAGCACTGTGATGTAGGGATGTAAGAGAGTTTGTGGCACTTCTACCTTGATTATAGTCCATCAGTCTGTCAGGCACTTTAAAGGAAAAGTCTAATGAGATCCTGCTCACCCAACACAGAATCTCTATCTGGCCTGGTCCAGAACGTCAACCTGTTTACCTCCAGAAAACCTGCTGACATCTAAAGCTAACACTCTGAAAAATATGCAACCTACATTTTATATTTGCATGTTTCCAACGTTCTTAAAACAGACTGTATCCGGCTACAAGAAACTGGAACAAACTGCATTTAACCCAGATCACATATAAGATCAATTTACAAGATTAGAAAATGAGAGCTGCTGCAGGGAGCTTTGGAAACAGACTGAATTTAATACTGATGCATCTGTGGCCTATAAAAAATAACACAGATTCACAGTGAGTGATGCATTTGGGGGTTAAAAGACAGCAGGAAAATAATATTCACCAGAATATACTATATACATATACAAAGGGGTTTGCATAGATTGAAACAAACCTGCAAGTTCTTTGAAAATGTTCATAAGAAGTACGGTTGTTTGCAAAATGAGATATTTTGCACAATGTACCCTTAAAAACAAAATAACTAATTAAAAAAACAAAACAAGAAATATTAAGAAAGGCAAGTATTTAAAATATCAGTGCATGATAAAATCTCTAAAAGTAGTATGGGAGGTAGAACCTTCAGTTATCAGGCCCCTCTCCTTTGGAATCATCTACCAGTCAGGGTCCGGGAGGCAGACACCCTCTCTACTTTTAAGAGTAGACTTAAAACTTTCCTTTTTGATAAAGCTTATAGTTAAGCTGGATCAGGCTTGGACCAGCTTTTGTCATGCTGCTATAGGCCTAGACTGCCGGGGGAACTGGCACACTGACACACTGGGATCCTAGCTCACCCCCTTCCCCCCCAACCCCTTCATCACTTACTTTAACTCTGCCTGTCCCATTAAAGTTACTAACCATAGACCTTTCTGGAGTCCCTGAGCTCCCTTGTCTCGTAGATTCCTCTGAGCTGCCGTTGACATCCTCCTGCTGTGGACGATCTGGACTCCAGCTGATACGGACGTGCTGGACTCCAGCGGCAACAGCTTCTACGACTCGTCTCATCACTATCACCTCTCTCTCTTACTCCCCTCTATCTGTCTTTCCAGACCCAACTCAGTCGAGGCATGATGGCTGTCTAACATGAGTCTGGTTCTGCCTGAGGTTTCTGCCTGTTAAAGGAAGTTTGTCCTCTCCACTGTAACTAGCTAAATACTGTGAGGTGCAATGCTCATAATGGATTAAGGTGGGGTCAGACTGAGTCTTACCCTGTCTTGGTGTTGGGTCTCTGTTCATAATTTGACATAGTGTGGTCTAGACCTCCTATGTTTGTAAAAGCGTCTTGAGATAACGTTTGTTGTGATTTGGCGCTATACAAATAAAGATTGATTGATTGATTGATATGTCAATTGTTGCCAGCCTGGGCCTGCGCCTTTAAGTGTGGTGGCTTATGGGTAATGTAGTAGCCAGAAAAACAAACAGTAGAAGAAGAAGAAGAGGAGTAGGATGTACATGTTGTCACGGTGTGTGACAAATAAACTGACCCGGTTCACAAGGCAACTTGTCTTCTCTGCATGGTATCGATAGTTAACGTTGACCGCTAGTTACCACTACGTTCACTACGGTATACGCCATGGAGCTGCGAAGGGTTCACACAGAGCAGACAGGTTTTATTTAAGAACAAGAGATCTAACTCAGTGGTAACGGCTGCTTTAAACATGCACCGTAGCAGTGGCTTTAAAAATATGAGAGAGCTGTTTTATTAGTTTTATTTTGTGTTCTTTTATAGATAATGAAGACTGTCATGATGTGTGATGCTTGAATGTCTTTTCTTGTGATGTGTGGACACTTGGAGGAGCTGCCCTGTGATAGGTTGGCGACCGGTCCAGGGTGATAAGGGATAAGCCCTAGTCCAGGGATAAGCGGTCAGGATAATGGATGGATGAATTTGGAGGAGCCAAGAAAAGTCAAGTAGAACCAAAATTACAATGTTAATAAATATGTTTACAGTTTAGTACAAAAGACAGTTTTAGGTCTGAATAGCTCATTACTTTATTTCTACACACCTTACAGAAGGTTAACTATTTTATAACTCATCCCATTTGAAGATATTAAGACTTAGTTGTGTAGATTTGTACCATCAGGGGCATGTCTCTATGTAGCTGCATCTCAGCTCCACCTCTGTATCTGTTTCTACGTTCACTGAAAGTGAGGTGGAGTCAGCATTTCCAACATGGCGACCTCCATCTTTGCACAGCCCCTCCTCAGAAACTAGGGGGTGACATCGCTGAGATTTGATCAGTCTTTGCACGATGTCTCTTCAGGAACTAATGGGTGTGATGTTGTACTTGATACCCACACTGGAATAACTAGGTCACTAAAACAACCTCAACTTATATAAGTCAAGATTTTGTCACCAGAAACCTCATCCTGTTTTTTAGTATCAGTCAAATATACTTCTGCAGAATCTTAAGTGTAGAAAATGTAGAAATTAAAAGTCTGTTTTTGCAGGGTGTGTTACCCTCCTCTCTCTCAGCTGCCCTGCAGAAACAGAGTCAGGCTTTTCACATTTAATTATCCATCTTTATTCAGCGTGGTCACTTTGACTTTTTGAGGACATGAGGAGGCATTAATAGGAATTTCAGTGTGTTGCGTAACCAGAAGAAAACTCCTTACTGGAGCTTTAATTTAAAGGAAAACGAGGTGAGAGGTGTTGCAGGTTTTTAAAGCTCATTACTGATCCACATAAATGTTGTTTTCTTCACATCAACAAAGACACAGAGGGATTGGTGAAAGTGGTGCCTCTCATTTGTTTACAGTCTTATCAATGGTGACATCCACTGTGCCTCCATTTATCGATCCACTCTCTGAGCGATAGTTTGCAGCCCTGGACTCCGTGGCGAGATCAGCCATGTGTAGTTTTGTCAGTCTCTGTAGCTAAGCAACTGAGCGTTACAGTGAAAGAGACCAGCGCTTGCGGCGGTTGCTAGGGAACTGCTGGAGAGTGTTACCACTTGTGCGCGGCGCTCCGATAGATCAGCCTCTAATGGTTCAGGTCTGATGGAGCTTCGCCTAGAAGGAGATATGAGGGATCGGCAAGCAGGCGGCACGCTCCGTCTCACCAGCCATACCATATGTCACAGCCGACAAGTCTCCCCGAGTCCCACGCATCAGCACACATAACAACCAGATGAAAACCACGGCAGGTTTTCCCCTCAATAGGAAAGCATTTGCATAGAAGTGGAGGCTGAATAATTGAGAGGTGCGGGAGAGAGCGGGGCGGCTGAATTGGGATGAAGGGATGTATGCCTGCCAGCCAAATCCATTAGCCGGGCCCTGCTTGGCCGAGGCAGGCGGCTGATGGGGAGGCTCTGTTATCGGACACTAAAGGACACGAGGGCTGGCCACCACCACGCCTGCCCTCTCTCTCTCTCCCTCTAGAGAGAGGGGGAGAAAAGGAGAGCACAGGAGGCAGAATGACAGAGACAAAAAGAGAAACGGAGCGAGGGACCAGAGAGGTTCAATAGCAGAACGACTGAGGAGGTGTCGCCCTGCTGCAGCTTTATAATTGGCCTGCAAGGGCGGTCAAATGAGAGGCTACTTATCGCACATTGCAGTTCCAGAAGAATACTCGTCTGTCTCTAAAGCCAGAGACCGTTTAAAAGAGCATTAGGACAAATGAAGCATTGAATAAGAGGACGCTGTCTCTCTGTTTCAGGTCAGATAAAAGAGGAGAGTTTGACAACATATCATGCAAAATGAAGGATTCTGTCGGGATCCTGATCCCCCATCAGGAGGTCTCAGAGCAGACTTCACAGAGGACGTCCCTGCAAGACAAAATCTACTACAGTCTCTAACACAACTTTCATTTAGGTCCAGATCTCAAAAACAGCAGCTTGTATCTTCTCCCCTTTAACACCAAATCTGACTGCACAGGCTTTATTTTGAAGTTTGGGTGTTTCCCTCTTATACCAGACTTCTGCATCTGTGCATATTTTAACATAAAGGTCTACTCCTCTTTTTTTTAACCATGCACAAAACAAAGAACTAAGAAGTACAGATATTGTAAACCTTTAAAATCTCTTTGAAGCTTTTTAAAAACAACAACACGACTTCAATCTTTATCTTCGGCACGCCGTCAGACATCGTCCCCCCTCACAGCAGGCGTTAACATTTACAACACGATGTGCTAATCTTGTCGCGTATGCTCTTGTTTGCTGTTTTAGGTCATCGCTGTTAATATCAGAGCGTTTTACAAGCAGTGGAAAACTCTTCACAGAGGCTTTCAGTGAGGGAGAGGGAGTCATAGATAAAAGGAACAAAGTCCTGTGAGATAGTAAAGAGACATAATGTTTAAATTAAGACGTAGAGAGTGAGTTATCCACGACCTTATATTGAAGCTTTGGTGGAGACAACCTTAAAAAAACAAGTTCTGTTTCAGGGTATTGTTTGAGGTCCCAGGACCAGACTCATGTTAGACACACATCTGCTGAGACCGTGTTGGAGAGAGGGATAGAGGAAATGAAGAGAGAGAGAGAGATGATAGTGGGGAGACGGATAGTAGTAGTTGTAGCAGCTGGAGTCTGGACCACGTCCACAGCAGCAGAGATCCAGAGGAACCTACGAGACAAGGGAGCTCAGGGACTCCAGAAAGGTCTATGGTTAGTAACTTTAATGGGACCGGAAGAGTTAAAGTGAGAGACAGGCAGAGAGAGGAGAGAGAGGGAAAGACAGGATCCCAGTGTGTCAGTCTAAGCCTATAGCAGCATAACTAAGACCTGGTCCAAGCCTGATCCAGCTCTAACTATAAGCTTTATCAAAAAAGAAAACTCTTAAAAGTAGAGAGGGTGTCTGCCTCCCGGACCCTGACTGGTAGATAATTCCAAAGGAGAGGGGCCTGATAACTGAAGGCTCGACCTCCCATACTACTTTTAGAGACTAGGGAGCTCAGGGACTCCAGAAAGGTCTATGGTTAGTAACTTTAATGGGACAGGAAGAGTTAAAGTGAGAGACAGGCAGAGAGAGGAGAGAGAGGGAAAGACAGGATCCCAGTGTGTCGGTCTAAGCCTATAGCAGCATAACTAAGACCTAAGAGGGAGGTGAAGAGAGAGAGATGATAGTAGTAACGTTGAGGACAGGCTGCAGGTTGGCATTGAACCCTGGTTGCTCTCTAGAGGACAAACTGGCCTTCTGATATCTTCCTATATGTTCTTCTATATCAATTATCAGTCTGTAATTCTGACTTTTTACCCTAAATGTTCAAATTTACTTTCATAAAATAGTATTTTTATTCTTTGAAGCTCCTATTTTTCAGTCTTAATGTGGTCGTAATCCTCCGTCACAGGCAGAGAACACTCAGCTCCAGCAAAAAGAACAACTGCTGTCTGTCTGCTGAGGAGGAGGAAGGATGTTTTTCTTGACAGCACTAACAACCACATTAATCCACTGCATAATGGGAGTCTGTTTCCAACAATTTGTTTTGGAGTTTTTCATTTTCAAGTGGTCAGAATTGATTAATACAGCCGGAGAACGATCCACAAGAAGCTATTTGTTAAACCGCAGCCGAGTGGAAACAGTCTCTCACCACAGAGAGAAGTTACGCTGCCATCTTTGAGTACAGCGAGCGTCTGTTCCTGAAAGAACTTACTCTAACATCTCTTTCCATCTCTGTCCTCACATTTGTCATTTCAGTGTGTCTCTGTTAGCTGTTCACACTTAGTATCTCAGTGTGAAAGAAAAACACATTGCCGCAGTGATGCATTGCCAATCAGATTTATGCTGCACAGTCTGTTGATCCTGGAGAGGGAGACATCCAAACAAAGAGGAGGAGATAGGGAACGAGTGCTGCCCTAAGACTGAGCCCACTTGTGCACGATCCAGTACGGCATGACAAAGTCCTGGCTTTGAATAAACACAGAGAGACACAACTCAAAATAATGAGCATCAAACAGACACCACTCACTGGGCTTTTCAAAATAAGACATCGATGTGGAAGTCCGGGCTTTTTTCTTTCTTTCCCTTATCAAAAGGAATTCAAGGAGAAGGAACATTTCAGAGGACAGCAGAGACATCCAGAAACAACTGAGATGTTGCTTCACAAAACTCCTCTCTTTACCTAACAGGAAACAACAAATGAGGAACAGGCAGGGAAAAAAAGGACAGAGAAGAGAAGAAAGAGTGGAACCAAACTGATAATTGTCGTTGGAGCCCTGAGTCTGCTTGCCCCCTATCCTGACAGAAGTACATGCTGGCTTACACACAGAGAAGAAGAGAGGACAGCCACAGGGCCTGCTTTAAGAGGATACAGCTGTGTGTGCTTACACAGCTCGTGTCTCCTAAATCTCCCTCTCCCACTCCTTCTCTCTTCCTCCCAAACACATCCAAAATCAAGCATGACCAGATATGCACAATTAAGTTAGCTCCCAGCTCCGAGGCTGAGCTGCATCTGGTGAATAAGGGGACATCAAAAACTACGACATGTAACATGTGAAGCCCACATCCTGCTGAGAGCGCTGAATAAAAGAGGACATTGAGGACAGTGTGATAAAGTAAACATATTATAGTTCTGTCACATGTAATCTGATGTGCTCTGTGTGAAGGTTTAGACATCAGGGGCGGATCCAGGGAGAGGCTTCAGGTGGCCTTACCTCCCTTCAATTGGCCACCTTCAGTCACACCCCAAAATTCTAAACTGTGATTGGCTAGTTGCCTTGTTGGAGGCGGGACTTCTGTTAGAACACTACGCTCCCAACATGCCGGCCTGCTGGTCGTACCTAAAGTCTCTAAAAGTAGTATGGGAGGTAGAGCCTTCAGTTATCAGGCCCTTCTCCTTTGGAATCATCTACCAGTCAGGGTATGGGAGGCAGACACCCTCTCTACTTTTAAGAGTTTCCTTTTTGATAAAGCTTATAGTTAGAGCTGGATCAGGCTTGGACCAGGTCTTAGTTATGCTGCTATAGGCTTAGACTGACACACTGGGATTCTGTCTTTCCCTCTCTCTATAAAAATACTATTTTATGAAAGTAAATTTGAACATTTAGGGTAAAAAGTCAGAATTACAGACTGATAATTGATATAGAAGAACATATAGGAAGATATCAGAAGGCCAGTTTGTCCTCAAGAGAGCGACCAGGGTTCAATGCCAACCTGCAGCCTGTCCTCAACGTTACTACTATCTTCTCTCTCTCTCTTCACCTCCCTCATATGTCTTAGTTATGCTGCTATAGGCTTAGACTGACACACTGGGATCCTGTCTTTCCCTCTCTCTCCTCTCTCTGCCTGTCTCTCACTTTAACTCTCCCTGTCCCATTAAAGTTACTAACCATAGACCTTTCTGGAGTCCCTGAGCTCCCTAGTCTCTAAAAGTAGTATGGGAGGTAGAGCCTTCAGTTATCAGGCCCCTCTCCTTTGGAATCATCTACCAGACAGGGTCCGGGAGGCAGACACCCTCTCTACTTTTAAGAGTTTCCTTTTTGATAAAGCTTATAGTTAGAGCTGGATCAGGCTTGGACCAGGTCTTAGTTATGCTGCTATAGGCTTAGACTGACACACTGGGATTCTGTCTTTCCCTCTCTCTCCTCTCTCTGCCTGTCTCTCACTTTAACTCTTCCTGTCCCATTAAAGTTACTAACCATAGACCTTTCTGGAGTCCCTGAGCTCCCTTGTCCCGTAGGTTCCTCTGAGCTGCCGTAGACGTCCTCCTCCTGATACGGACGTGCTTGACTCCAGCGGCAACAGCTACTACTCCTCGTCTCATCACTATCACCACTCCCTCTCTCTCTTACTCCCCTCTATTCCTCTCTCCAACACGGTCTCAGCAGATGTGTGTCTAACATGAGTCTGGTTCTGCTGGAGGTTTCTGCCTGTTAAAGGAAGTTTGTCCTCGCCACTGTAACTTGCTAAATGCTGCAAAGTGTAATGCTCATGGTGGATTAAGGTGGGGTCAGACTGAGTCTTACCCTGTCTTGGTGTGACATAGAGTGGTCTAGACCTGCTCTGTTTGTATATAAATAAAGATTGATTGATTTGTTTGAATCCAATCATAAATTTAGGAGATTAAAAAGTAGTAAGCTTTTGCACATCAGTCATTTTTATCGTGCATCCTAATTGCCATGCTCAGTCTTGAACCAACCCCTGATGAAGACATGTTTCCTGTTTGCATTTACCTTCTGCATATATCTATATCATAGGTAATGTTACCAGGATGTTCCAAAATGAAGCAATGAGGTTTCTATAAATACTGTTTTCTATTTGCAACTTCACACTCTTACAAATTTGCCACTTTGTTCTCACATGTGTGACTTTTATCTCAGAATATTACTCCTCACTTCCAGCGGTTCTTTTGTTAGTTAGTTAGTTAGTTTTTCTCAACATGGCCCTAATATGCTGAACTTCATGCTCCTATATGCTTTCCACATACATCATGTTGGGAACATGTTTGATTGAGCTGCTAAGGCAGAGGTTTATAAGTGAGAAATAAGATGAAAAAGAACTCTGGAAGGAAATTATCATTGCTTTAAACTAAAGATACAAAATTAAGAGCAAATAATAAGTCTCTAAAAGTAGTATGGGAGGTAGAACCTTCAGTTATCAGACCCCTCTCCTTTGGAATCATCTACCAGTCAGGGTCCGGGAGGCAGACACCCTCTCTACATTTAAGAGTTTCTTTTTTGATAAAGCTTATAGTTAGAGCTGGATCAGGCTTGGACCAGGTCTTAGTTATGCTGCTATAGGCTTAGACTGACACACTGGGATCCTGTCTTTCCCTCTCTCTCCTCTCTCTGCCTGTCTCTCACTTTAACTCTTCCTGTCCCATTAAAGTTACTAACCATAGACCTTTCTGGAGTCCCTGAGCTCCCTTGTCTTGTAGGTTCCTCTGAGCTGCCGTAGACGTCCTCCAGCTGATACGGACGTGCTGGACTCCAGCGGCAACAGAAGTGGTAAAACAGAGATCTAACAGTGCCCAAAATATAGGAATAGAAAGTATAGTATATGGTTTATTGAAAGTGCATTATCGTAAGGAAAGGTAATATCACACGTGCTGTGACTAAATGTTATTTTGCATTTCTTAAAGTAGATTTTAATGCCTTCATTTGGAGATTGGACAGTGGAAAGTGAGGAATAACTTGCAGCACAGGGCTGCAGATTGAAGCCAAACTACCAGCCCAGCTGCCCGATCATGGAGCGATGGCCTCTGTGTGATTTGGTCACTTAGCCAAACCTGAGCTCTGTAAATTAGCTTTTTAGAGGAATACAAAATTACAAACTCAAGTAATCCATCCATAAACTATAGCGTCTTTTTGCATTAAGAGACAGTTCAGGGACGAATCAATGTCATTATATGAGCTATCTGATCTTTAAGGAGACAAACACTGAAGAGATGGACGATCATTCTGATTCACCCTTTACTGATATTGGAAATTAAAGATGATCTGCTTATCTTGAATGTCAACAAATCTGGTCAATGATAAAATATGGAATGATATTTCAAAGAAAACATTCAATTCAAACTGTTTTGTGCTGTCACGCCGTTTTGTCACCTCAGTGGAGGCTCTGTAAATCTCTGTACATAGTAAACAGGTATTTTGCAGGAATAAATAGCAGCTATCACGCACTAGTTGCACTGCATCTCAATGAGCTGATTATTCCAGAGCTGAAGGAAGTGCATCCCTATGAAGCGCCGAAGCCTCATTTGCATGTTTCCATACTTAATTCCGGACAGCAGAGACAGGTCTTGATGTGGCCTAATGTGACGGCCGACACTGCCTAAGCCCCGTAATTATTTCCCTGACCTGCCCAACAATCAGCTTTCCACTAGTTAATTGCTAACACAAACAAATCCTCAGGTGGTCCGAGTTCATACGAGTGTTCTGCATGCAGAGAAGCTCAAAGCAAAGAACTTCACAACCAAAAAAACTCTCTACAGACCCATCACACGTTTCTCCATCGCTGCTTTATGGAGTGCAAAATGAAAATGGCTTTCAAATAGCTTGATTGAAAGTCTGGTTGATAACACTAATTATCGAAGGTTTGGTAGATATGCAGTGAGAGTGTGATCCTCCCCCAGTAGAAACTTCAAAAGTATTTTGAAAGAGGAAGAAATTAATAACCCAAAAATGGATAATGACAATAATCCTGATGAATATTATCCACAGACTGAATCAAACATGGAGGTATAGTCTCAGTGATGGTTTCTGAAGAGGTGTAAGGAAACCAAAAGAAGGTGGTCGCCATGCAGGACTTTCCAAAACAACTACTTTCCTTGTCTTTAATACAGATCAGGATCACAGAGTCTTCTGGTTAAAAATATCATACTGGTTTAAGAAGTGATGCTAACGTTAGCAGAGCTAGCACCACCAGCCTTCAGACCTTCTTGCAGGATAACATCCACATGCCTGTGCTGGCTCCTCATCCCTCTGGCTGAGTAGTTATATGTCAGTTTAACCAGACACTTCTATGCTACAAGACGCCATCCATCATCTGTGCTTGTCTACATCAGGATAGTAGAGAATCAAGGTAGTAGCTATTAACCTGAGCTGCAGCCCCAGCTAGTGGTGGGAGGCTGTGCTACATAGGACCTCTATTTCAGACCTCTAACAATAAAAACATGAATATTTATTTCATGGATTAGTAATTCTGGTTGCCACATTCAAAAATGTTGACTTGTTCTGACTTCTGAATGCTCTAAAAACAGACTGTATATAAAACGGATGTCATCCTGCTCGGCTCGAAGTGAGGCCGCCACATAAACTGCTCCCCCTAGTGGCTGACTGCAGTATAGGTCATTCATTTGAATGGGGCTGCGGTCAAACTTTAAAACATAAATACATGGCATACGAACGTTTGTCTCATCCGTATGCTGTGGTGATATGTAGTTATTATCTCACTGTTTTGTGTTCAAGGACTCTTTTTTCTGAACAGCTTCTTCTTCGTTAGTTATTAGAGGTTAAAAAACGGGGTTTTACTTCCTGTTTACTTTGATTGACAGCTGACGTAGAGGGAAACTCTGTAGGATCTGTGGATGGTATGCTGTAGGGCGGAGCTTGTTTCCTTTCTGCACAGACTCTGGCTGCAGAAAATGTACAAGATGGTAGTGTTCTGGAACGAGATATGTTGGCTTCAAAACCGTACAATAGGGAAAGGCTGAGCAATGCTGTCCATTAAATATACAGTCTATGTCTAAAAACTGGATAAGAGAGGGAGTTTGGACCGTAGCATTGACACCTCTCAATCAAATTGGCCGCACCCTTACTTGTGCATAAATTTTGGCATTAAAGGAGACCAAAGCTGTATTTAAAAATCAAGCTATCAGCATATTTAATTCTGCTTAAACCCTCCTGTTATGTTCGTTTCTCTGGAACAGGAATAATGTTCCTGGGTTAATTTGACCTGGGGCATATTCAATTATCCAAAAGTGTCAGAACCCCAAAAAATAACAATACACATTTTTTTTAAATCTCATTTTTAACTCCATTACAAACCATTTAAATCAAGATTTAATCCATTAGTGTTCTTTAATTCTCAGATCATGGTTCAGTGAGGATAACTCACTCGTTTTTCATTTAAATTAATGTTAAAACTTTTGTAATGTACATTGCAAAGACCTAAATATATGAAGTAATGTTGATAAATGAACACGACACCTCTTCTGTCACATGTTGCCCAGATTTTATGCTGCATTTAGCTGGTTTGGAAGGTATATACTGCTTAAAATAGACTTTAAAAAGGGTCAATTTGACCCGCAACATAACAGCAGGGTTAAAAATGCTGATTTTAATATGGGCTCTAATGGGGTTTATTGGTTTTTGAAGCCAGCCCCTAATGGACACTTGAGGAACTGCAGTTTTTTGCACTTCTGCAAATACCGTTTTTTAGTATCAGCTATTCTGAGCAGTGAAATCCATCGCCTTTCATTGTTCTTTACTAAAAGTAAAGGACAGGGATAAATGTCTTCCTCTTTGGATACAGCTTCATGTTCCTCACAGATATCCACACACTGTCATTGTGCTTCCTTGGCGTCTGGTCTGTGTGTGCTTAATGTGTGGTGTGTTGTGGCTGGGAGTGAATATCTAATGAAACCATGGCAGGCCCTCCACTGCTGTCCATCTGGGCACCGAGTCAGCGGAAAAACTCTTTCTCTGGTTCTGCCATCTGTTGGAATCAATAAGGGGGGCTGAAACCCCCAGCCGCCGTTCAGGGCTCCAGCATGTTGGCGATTAAAGCTAACCCTTCTCTCTGTTTCTGCAAGTCCAGCTCACCACCAGCAAGGTTAAATGGCTGCTGCTGAAAGAAGTATATTATACCCTGCACAGTAATGCTAATCCCTCAATTAAATTATACCCCCTAAGCAGACAGGCCTTCCCCGGCGGCGGCGGCGGCGGCTCCGCAAAGCAAAGCCCCGCGACATGTTTGCTCAGTACAGTCCGCACGCCGTGGTGAGGCTTTGGACGGATTTATGGAGGGAGTGATACTCTGCAGAAAGACAACAGTACACAATGTGTTTGTGCAGTGTAACTAGACATTAAAAGCTTTACTACGTGTTTGTTTAGTATGGTGGAGGCTTTATGGAGCGTTCAAACAACAGGAACACTCAAAAATCCTCTTTGTCCTGTTTGTCTTCGTCTGATGTTTACAGTGTGCGGCTGTCATGAGTCACAGTAATAATGTCTGTCTGCAGCAGATGGGAAAAGACTGAAGCAATGTCCTCTCCCCTGCCCAGAGGGGTGCTCCTCCTCTAATGGGGAAAAATAAGGTTGTTTAATTGTAGTTTATTTCAGAGCCTGATTGCTTTTATTGAGCTTCATTATTCTTGTTAATGAGCCTGTAATGTGAATGCTGATAATGTGAGAGCAAGTCTTTCCCTCACAATGTGAGATCCCAGCATTTTCTGGCCACTAAACCCTCGGTTACTTTCCTGGGCAGAGCATCTGTTTGCTGCTCCCTGCGTCGTTGTCAGTGACCCAGCAATGACTCAGGAATGAAACTTTATGTAGCGTGGTTAACATTTCTTACTTGGAAACTGCCCCAGATTCAATGAAAGCACTGATGTCTGTACTCTGACTCACATCACGGAGCGCTTTTTGCCGGGCACTCTCAGAAAGATGTTTTCTCTGAAATTCACAAGAAGGACCTGTACAGTGAGACGTGTTTACTTCTCCAGCAGAGTTTATGAAGAGGTGTTTGGGGATGTTAAGGTTTTGGTTGTTTTTCTCCAAAACACATAAAAATTGTCCCACATTAGTCAGCAACCTCCAAAGACTGAGAAAGGAAACCAGAACAGAGGTGCCAAGAACGGCAGTTCCACTTGTGACCACTAGAGGCTGAGTCCAAAGTGAGTCAGGGCTCATTGTTTTGAGTTTAACATCTTATTTTACCTCCAGTGTTTCCTCATTAAAGGTGACATATCATGCAAAATGGACTTTTTAATGGTTCTTTACCTGAAATCTGTGTCCCTGTCTACAAACCCCCCGAGAATGAAAAGAATCCATTCTGCCCCTGTTCTGATTTCTCCACCTTTCTGTAAATGTGTGTGAAACGAGCCGTTTCAGACTTCTGTGTTTTTGTTACGTAACAACAATATCCGGTCTGTAACAGGAAGTCAGAGCTCGGAGCTTGTTCAGCCCATAGACTGTATAAAATACAACTCAACCCCTCCTCCGTTTTTCATTCCCTGCACACATGTGTGCTAACAAGGAGCTTAGGAGGGAGGCATGCTAGTTGTAGGCGGTCTTAATAAACACAAAGGTCGCTTTGACTCCTCACGTCTGCAGATTTGAAGATCTAGTGGATGATTTTTATTTATCATGGATAAGTGCTAGCGCTAGTTAGCATAGCCACATAGCTACATGTTGGTAGCTGTGTACCAAGACACACGTCGACATGCTGACAAATAAAACAACAAGAAACACTAAATCTGTGACCAATGGTTCAGAAAGGTCCTGCTGCAGGCGCCTCTCCGTCAGGATCAGATTCTGGATCAGATTCAGAGGGTTGAAGTAACGCGGGTCTGTGAGCAGCCGTGTATATTCAGCCAACATGTAAACATTAGATCAATGCTGGAGAGCCGAGGCCACATCCACTTCCTGAGGGGGCGTGGTCAGAGAGAAAACAGACTGTTCTGAGGAGGAATGAAGAAGAGGGTTTTTCAGGCAGACCAGAATCTGATTTCAAAGTGTTTTTTTGAGAATAAACTTTAAAGACATGTTTTGGGGACCTCTTAGACCAATATATGTTGATGACAAAGAGCAGAATATGTCACCTTATACAGGAATCTGTGTCAACGTTTACTCATCTGGTTTGTTAGCTCATTTAATATTTGTCATAGATTTTTATTGATATTTTGGTTTGGGGTTCATGAACCAAAGCTCGTGTTGTGTCCATGCACATAACAAAGAGAGCCAAAGTGACTGCCGCCTGTTTGTTTCATGTTAAACAGTTTCTTGCCCTCCAACAAACGCAGGCAGGAGAGTCTTCTTCTTCTTCTTCTTCTTCTTCTTCTTCTTCTTCTTCTTCTTCTTCTTCTTCTTCTTCTTCTTCTTCTTCTTCTTCTTCTTCTTCTTCTTCTTCTTCTTCTTCTTCTTCTTCTTCTTCTTCTTCTTCTTCTTCTTCTTCTTCTTCTTCCCACTCTCTTAGCTTCTTTAGTCCCCTGAAATAAACGACTCTGGTCATCGAGCGCCACAGAGAGAATCTCGTCCTGTGAGAGCAACACAATGCTTATCCAGCTCATTTGCCAGGTAATGAATTAGCCACGGGCACAGACTGTGTAGCTCTGATAACTTGGCGTTTTCATCCCCTCCCTCATCCAAATACGCTCACATGTGGCTGCAGAAAACCAACACAACACGGCCAAACTGACAAACTCGAGGCTTTGAAGAGGCAGTGGACGAAACAGCCGATGACGTCACGGCGGCTGGGTCCAATTTTTAAAACCGACGCTGACTCATATGGAGGAATGCGTGGAATAAATATATTTGAAGGCGTAGCCTCGAAAGATGTGCAACAGAAAGTCACATTAAAAACGTCTCCAGTGAAGGGTGTTTACTTCTCCAGGAAAGTTTATCAGGCTCTGTTTATGGATATTTATTCTACAGTTTTGGATGTTTTCCTCTCAGAACACAAACACACGTTCAGGATGACGTTATAAACAACAATCTCTTTTGTGGGAGAGCGGCAGCGTTTTGACTCTGGGTGAGCGTTGGGCAGGACTGGCATTAAATTGGGTTACGCAGTGACAAGCTCGCTAAAATGTCATTGGCATTTGGAACAGGGAGAGGGCATTAGCATCACACAAAGAGTGCATTATGAGTGAATAATGCACTGTGCTACCAGTTTGGACATGCAGCAAAGTGAATGTCAAAACTCATTCAGACACACATTCTTCAGCCTGTGCAGCCACATATCATGCTTAAACAAGGATACAAGGAATCCTATCTCCTGCTCATTCCTTCATTATGATAACCAGAGAAACAGCACCGGGGGAGGGAGACGCCAACGCCTCGGACGCATATACATATGATAACCGGTAGACAGCACGGCAGCGTCTGGCTCGTCCCAGGGTCGACGGGGTCGTGAGCGTACCTCTACATGAATGATTGCAGGTGAAAGGCTGGAAAACACCCTGTCCATCATGGACACAGGAACACAGGAACAAAGGACCCCTGCAGCTCCAGACTCAAAAACAAGACTTTGACTGTAATCCCCAAAATATACACGCTGACTTTGATAGATACCAGAAAAGTTTCTCTGTTCACACATGATGTCACTTCTTCCAGCATGCAGAGAGGGCGAGGGAGTCACTGGGCGGCTTAAGGAAATGCAATACGCAGAAAACACAGTAACAAGAATATCACAACACCTGTAACAGCTGTATATGCAGCTCTGACAGTAACTACTCATATGTGGTCCCACCCCTGATGCAGAGTCTCTCTTTGATTGATTCAGATTGGACTCAGACTACAGAGCTGTTAAAAACATAGGGGCCCTGGTGGCCTAGCGGTCTAAGCGCCCCACGTACAGAGGCCACAGTCCTCGTTGCAGGGGTCGCTGGTTCAATGCCCGACCAGTTGACCATTTCCTGCATGTCTTCCCCCCTCTCTTCTCCCCACATTTCCTGTCTCTCTTCAGTTGTCCCATATAATAAAAGGCAAAAAGCTCCAAAATATAACTTAAAAAAAAACAACATAGCCAGTCAAAAATCCGGTTGCTGGGGTCGCCCCATGTACAGAGGCTTTGTCGCAGCGGTTGCTGGTTCGACTCCTGGCCACAACTTCTTCACTGGATGTCTTCCCCCGCTCCCTACTCCCAAAACTTCCTCTCTCTCTCTTCAGCTGTCCTATCTAACGGCCCTTTTCCACCCGGCCTGCTTAGCCCTGCTCCACTCTACTCGACTTGACTCTCCTCGGTTTGTGTTGCGTTTTCACGGGCGCAGTACCTCGTGTCAGATATCAGTTTTGCATACCTGCTCTGCTCTGGTTCCAAGCCAGCTGAGCCGATACTAAAAGGCAGGGGCGGATCTAGGATCAGATGTTTAGAGGTGCTGCTGAGCCGGGCAAGATAAATGTCACTGTTTTGTACATTTTAATGTTATGTCATTCCCACATTTGTGAAAGAAAAGTATAACACAGTTTGGGGAAAGTCTGTGACTAAACCATCAAATCTGATAAAGGTTATTTAAATGCTGAGCCACAGTTTTATTTTCAGTTCTTCTATCTTATGTTTGTAGCATTTTCAGTTGTTGTATCTTTTTTTTACTTTTTGCCTTTATTTTATAGGACAGCTGAAGAGAGACAGGAAATGTGGGGAGTAGAGAGCGGGGGAAGACATGCAGGAGATGGTCGACCAGCCGGGAATCGAAATTGAACCGGCGACCCCTGTGACGAGGACTGTAGCCTCTGTATGTGGGGCGCTTAGACCGCTAGGCCACCAGCGCCCCAGTTGTTGTATCTTACATTAGTATATTCAGTTTTTGTATTTTATGTTTGCAGCATTTTTCTGTTTTTTGTATTTTATTTCTATATAGCATTCACAGTTTTTCTTTGTAATGTTTGCATTCTTAGTTTTGTATTTTATGTATATTTTGTATGTTATGTTTGTTTTATGTGGACCCCAGGAAGAGTAGCTGCTGCGTTAGTGGCAGATAATGGGGATCTGAATTAAGAATAAAAGAGACATGGATTGGAATCATAAAGGAAACATATGGTAACCCTAATTTCTGGGTAAAGACAACTCATTTAGATACAGCAGCTCCTCAACATACACAAGAACAGTATGAGTGTTTCTGGAGTAAACCAGCCCTCTTCAGTGAGGACCAAAAATACCAAAGATTGACATTGGAGTTATTTTTTGAACTTTCATTTGAAATGCACAACATGTAACAACTCATCTAGCTTGTTAAAAAAGGACATAGAGTCAAAAAATATATATTTTTTAAATCTCTCAAAGTTTAGGGGTGCTGGGATTCAATTTAGAGGGGCTTCAGCGCCCCCCAAAAATGGGCTAGAAACGCCTATGCTAAAAGGTGACGTCAACTGACTGCCGGCCACTGATTGGTCAGAGAATGTCGTCACCGAAGAGTCATGAGCGCGACGCCCAACACAGGAATCAAACCCGCCATTTTTTAAAAAACGACATCAGTACTGTGTAACTGTGTCCAGTTGCATCATGTCAACAGAGAAACAAAACATATTGGGATTATTTGGACAACCAGAGGAAGAACCAAAGCCTCCCATGACCTGAGTAAACAGAGACTGGATACCAGCTGCTGTAGGGATGCTTTCCACTAAAGATGAACAAGCCTGGATGAGAGAATGTTTCAGGGAGACACGGTCAGCACAGATTGTGGAGTCTTCAGTACGAACTGGAGGTGGAATTGTACCAGTTTGTTTTCTGTCACGAGAAGAATGCTTGCTAACAGTAGCCTCAGGGCTGGAATATTTACAGTCAGCGACTCTGCCTCCCTCTTAAGAGGCGAGATGCCTTTACTTGTCATTTTCCTTCTGTGTCTGCATGCATAAGAATATGAAACGCTGTTCCCTCAGCCTGCAGCAGTGGAAAAAGAAAGAACAAATATTCATGTTGCATGCTCATGTGAAAACAAATCTACTAAAAATACAACAACCACGCTCAAAATGTGCACAACACTTCTACGTATTAAAGAAGGAGAAATACAAGGAGAGGAGCAGACATGTTTTATTCACAGGCTTTATTTTTTACTTATTTGGATTATTAGTTTTCTGTAAAGAGACTTTCAGTAACAAGAAAAGAGCTGAACAAAACCAATCAATTATTATCATTATTATTATTATTATTATTATTATTATTATTATTATTATTATTATTATTATTATTATTATTAAGACAGGACCGAGACCAAGACATGACCAAGACCAAGACATGACTGAGGCCAAGACATGAGACCAAGACAAAGACATGACCAAGACCAAGACATGACTTAGGCCAAGACATGACCAGGACCAAGACATGACCGAGACCAAGACATGAGACCAAGACATGACCCAGACCAAGACATGACCTAGATATGATCCAGAGCATGAACGGGACATGACAGAGTCCGAGACATGACCGGGACTGAAATGTGACAGAGACCAGAGTATGCCATGAGACCAGACATGAGCAAGACATGACCAAGACCAAGACATGACCCAGACCAAGACATGACCAAGGCATGACCCAGAACAAGACATGACCCAGAACAAGACATGACCCAGACCAAGACATGACCCAGACCAAGACATGACCAAGGCATGACCCAGAACAAGACATGACCCAGAACAAGACATGACCCAGAACAAGACATGACCCAGGCATGACCCAGACCAAGAGATGACTGAGACCAAGACATGACCGAGGCATGACCCAGACCAAGACATGACCCAGACCAAGACATGACCCAGACCAAGACATGACTGAGGCATGACCCAGACCATGACCGGGACATGACAGAATCCGAGACATGACCGGGACTGAAATGTGACAGAGACCAGAGTATGCCATGAGACCAGACATGAGCAAGACATGACCAAGACCAAGACATGACCCAGACCAAGACATGACCAAGGCATGACCCAGAACAAGACATGACCCAGAACAAGACATGACCCAGACCAAGACATGACCCAGAACAAGACATGACCCAGACCAAGACATGACCCAGACCAAGACATGACCAAGGCATGACCCAGAACAAGACATGACCCAGAACAAGACATGACCCAGAACAAGACATGACCCAGACCAAGACATGACCAAGGCATGACCCAGAACAAGACATGACCCAGAACAAGACATGACCCAGAACAAGACATGACCCAGGCATGACCCAGACCAAGACATGACTGAGACCAAGACATGACCGAGGCATGACCCAGACCAAGACATGACCGAGGCATGACCCAGACCAAGACATGACCCAGACCAAGACATGACTGAGACCAAGACATGACCGAGGCATGACCCAGACCAAGACATGACCGAGGCATGACCCAGACCAAGACATGACCCAGACCAAGACATGACTGAGGCATGACCCAGACCATGACCGGGACATGACAGAATCCGAGACATGACCGGGACTGAAATGTGACAGAGACCAGAGTATGCCATGAGCAAGACATGACCGGGACATGACAGAGACGAAGACATGACTGAGTCCTAGAAATGACAGAGGCCAAGAAATGACCGAGATCGAGACATGACCGAGATCGAGACATGACCCAGAATATGACCGGGACATGACAGAGTCCGAGAAATGACTGAGACCAAGACATGACCGAGGCATGACCCAGACAAAGACATGACCAAGGCATGACCCAGAGCATGAACGGGACATGACAGAGTCCGAGACATGACCAGGACTGAAATGTGACAGAGACCAGAGTATGCCATGAGCAATACATGACCGGGACATGACAGAGACGAAGACATGACTGAGTCCTAGAAATGACAGAGGCCAAGAAATGACCGAGATCGAAACATGACCAAGGCCAAGACATGGCCTAGAATATGACCAGGACATGACAGAGTCCGAGAAATGACAGAGACCAGAGTATGCAATAAGCAAGACATGACCCAGACCAAGACATGACCCAGACCAAGACATGACTGAGGCATGACCCAGAGCATGACCGGGACATGACAGAGTCCGAGACATGACCGGGACATGACAGAGTCCGAGACATGACCAGGACTGAAATGTGACAGAGACCAGAGTATGCCATGAGCAAGACATGAGCAAGACCAAGACATGACAGAGGCATGACCCAGACCAAGACCAAGACCAAGACATGACACAGGCATCACCCAGACCAAGACATGACCGGGACATGACAGAGGCCAAGAAATGACAGAGACCAGAGTGCTCCAACACATCATGAGTAAATTAATAAGTGAAAAGCAATAAGTAGGGCGTACATTTAGTCAGCTGTTTTCCTAGTTTCAGTCAAAAGGAGCCTTATTATTATTATCCTTATAATATTCTCTTTATGTAATAAGATGTGTATCTGGATGTGTCAGGGGATCGTGGCTTGTAATGAGCGTTAAGTGATATTTCTGATGTGATATTGATGAATAGACTTGCTAAACCTTGAGTTTTCTGCAGGTGTCTCATGCATCAGATACCTGCAGAGATTTTCAAAGATGCAGAACATTATAATTATTATTATTATTATTATTATTATAAAGCTTTGTTGGAGTGTTAACCTGGCTCATGCAGACCACTAATTGATTTTTTTTTCACCATTAGTACAGGCGGCACATTTCCATTGCTAATGGCTGTACATGCATACAGGCCCAGCTTTGTGAAGTTCCCAACCTTACAGCAAAGTGAAAGGTGCTTTAAGGATAACCGCCATCAAATCTTTGCAGCATTAATTGCCGCTGATGTTTTAATAAACCCTGTAATTTGGTCTGATGAGGATGTAACAAAGATCTGTGAACTTACATGATGCTTTATGTAACCAGCGCTGTGTCGGTGGAGTGCTGGGCGACATGGTGGATCATATCAGCGGCCAGTTGCTTAGGAAACCTGGCAGCTGATAATGGCTCGGTAATGTAATTACAGTCCTATCAGGGCGGTTACTTCAGACGTACGAGAGCACATTTTGCTTGAAAAGGCTGCCGTTTCACTCTCTCAATGAGCCATTAAACAGGCTTCAGACTGTCAGACTCATCAAGCTTAAATCCTCAAAAAATTATAATGATTAACTTGTCCTTGCAAACTATCACAGAACACATAATACTTATATTACACTGATGCATTCAGAGTGAAGGAGGATAAATGACAGATACAGAAAATTACTTTTAACAAGCTGGTAGAATTACTAAACTGTCACTTCCACGCTCGCCTCCTTTTCTGCAGCCTTTTTCTGCAGTTTGCAGTGAAGACCGAGAGCACACAATACGGCCTGAGCAGACACTCTCACAGGCTGAGAGAAGGAGCCACTTCCCTTTGTGCGGAGGCCTCTGCGACTTCTGAGAAAACGTAATAGCTGATATTATCTCACGGTGACTCTGTAGAGAGAAATAATGGGGTCCTCTGCATTAAAGAGCACAATCCACATGCTTCAGCATTTATGTTTTAGAAACACATGAGAGGGGAAAAAGTAATCAGTGCCAAAAAAACTCCTCTGATCTCTCCTGCGCCACATTATCTGTGTTTCTGTAGACTTGTGTTGGTCTTCACTGAGGGTTTATCAGAGATGACATGCTGTGTACTCGTGTTGACAGAGCAGAGGATTGTTGCTCTGCGTGAGGCCGGCGGGGTGCGGCCGTGCCCGAGCTGGCTTCCTCTAAAACCCAGAAGAGAGAGAAACTTTTCCCTCTCTTTCCTCTAACACTTCCGTCTCCCCCTGTCTCTCAACTGTACATGTTTAATGAGCTGGAATCCTTTTGCTTTTCTGTCCTCCCCGCACCCAAAACTTCTCCGCTCCATCACTTCCCCTCCATGCCCGCACTTTCTTTTTCTTCTTTCTGTCTCTTCTTCATCCAGTGTTCCTTCTGCTGGCACTCACACCACTCCAGAAGGGACTGAGGAAAAAAGTACCTTGTTTTTAAACTGAGACACATTTGCTACCACAGAACTTCCCCGTTTGGGTGAGAACATTCATTGCACTGTATCGCACGCCAAGCATAAAAGAGAGTGAGATAACAATGGAGGGAATAAAAGAACACCAGCAGAGTTAGGGTTCGCAGACCTCGGCACATGCAAAAATGATAATCGTGCAAAACGGCATATCTTGCATTTCAATTTAAGGACAAGAATAGTTCTAATCAGGTCCCAGCATCACTTTAAATGACTTCTTTGTGTTGCAGAATTGTAAAGCAGCTGCAGAGAAAGGCATTAATAAAAAAGGACCATCTTTCCTGCGTGATTGGGTTTTTCCAATTTGCCACATCCTGTCAGAAGCGTCACTCCATAAAACAGGACAAATGAGACTCCTTGGAAAGATGAATGGCTTCTTCATACATGTTCAATCTAAATCAATCATTAATGAGTTAATTTGTGGAGGAGGACGGGACGGAGCTTCGTCATGCAGACCGCGGCGACTCTATATTCCTCTGACGTGGAGAGCAGACTTCAGGGGACGGCTGGATGCCTGCTTCTTCATGAAGACTCTTCAGCAGCATGAGCGGCATGTGTAGCACTTCAAGAGGCATGCTGACACCAGGACTGTGAACCTCGTGCAGTAATTAATTGCCTCCTGCTCTCCTCTCATGGAGTTTTTTTACAGTCATTTCTTATTTCTGACCTCACTGGGAAGTCGATCCGTGTGCCACAACAAGCCAATCGAGCTGATTATCTGCATGAATATTAAAGCAGTCCATGCAGGAATGTTAAAAAAAGTAAGAATTAAGAGTAAAGTCAAAGATTATTTTTAAATAAATTAGTTTTCTCAAAATGCCACGGTGGCATTTCACTCTCTGAAAACACAATATGCGACGTGATTACACGCAAGCCAAAAGAGAGGAAAGCAAAAAACATCAAATTCTCTTTTTAATCATGGATGGTGGGGAAATAAAAATCTGCCAGTCAGAGGAGATGAGGGGAGGAGATAAATAGGAGGAGAGGAAAAGGAATGAAAGTTGTTGTATATAGAAGGATTTGATTTATCTGCAGCGGCTCGTACGTGAACGGCGGAGGAGGCCAGAGTGTTCAGACGGGCTGAGCTGTCAGAGGTGGCCTTGGACGCTGATTTATGGGGCCCGTGTTGGATGTGTTAATGGACTGGGCCGATCGAGGCATGAAGCCCGGCACCTATGCTTCATGGCTGCCTTTCAGAGCGGCGCAACACATCACGGCGATGACTGGCAGCGCTCTGGATGTATATAAACACAGAGTCCTAATGTCAGCCTCTGTTACAGAGGATGAATAGTCCGCCGGTGACGCACTTCACACACACAGACACATTAATACAGCCCAGCTGGAGAGTGCAGATCAAGACAGTCGACATAGGCCAAAAACAGCATGTGTGCTTTTTTATTTATTCTAAAGGCAAAGCAACTCTGGAGCTGAACACTGAAAGATTTCACTCAGAGAAGTTGGCAATTTGGGGCGACGGTTTAGCTCAAAGGTTAAAGCAGAGCAGAGACAGAGTCCTTGATATACTGACTGCTTCAACTCTGATGTCCTGTCGCTCATAGTTGTCCTTTCTAATGGAGGCATAAAGCTGAAAAATAACCTTTAAAAAGTTTGCAATCTCCCTTAATGTTTATCTAACTTTTTATTTTTAGTCCTTTATTTATTTATCTTACCTAATTTAGTCTGTCTGGGTTTTTTTGTTTCTGTTGTTGTTGCCTTATGTAAGCAATGTGAGGTTTGGGTGGGAGGGGCTTCGGGTCAAAACGCCGCAGCTCGAGTATTGACTAAAACTAGGAAGAGGGAGCACATCTCTCCAGTGTTAGCTTCTCTACACTGGCTCCCAATAAAATGTAGAATAGAATTTAAAATCCTTCTTTTAACCTACAAAGCTCTTAAAAATCAGACACCCTCATATCTTAAAGAGCTCCTAGTGCCCTATTACCCCTCTAGAACTCTACGCTCCCAACATGCAGGCTTGCTAGTTGTACCTAAAATCTCTAAAAGTAGTATGGGAGGTAGAACCTTCAGTTATCAGGCCCCTCTCCTTTGGAATCATCTACCAGTCAGGGTCCGGGAGGCAGACACCCTCTCTACTTTTAAGAGTAGGCTTAAAACTTTCCTTTGTTATAAAGCTTATAGTTAGAGCTGGATCAGGCTTGGACCAGCTTTTGTCATGCTGCTATAGGCCTAGACTGCCGGGGGAGCTGGCACACTGACACACTGGGATCCTAGCTCACCCCCTTCCCCCCAACCCCTTCATCACTTACTTTAACTCTGCCTGTCCCATTAAAGTTACTAACCATAGACCTTTCTGGAGTCCCTGAGCTCCCTTGTCTCGTAGATTCCTCTGAGCTGCCGTAGACGTCCTCCTGCTGCGGACGATCTGGACTCCAGCTGATCCGGACGTTCTGGACTCCAGCGGCAACAGCTTCTACGACTCGTCTCATCACTATCACTTCTCTCTCTTTTACTCCCCTCTATCTGTCTTTCCAGACCCAACACGGTCGAGGCATGATGGCTGTCTAACATGAGTCTGGTCCTGCTGGAGGTTTCTGCCTGTTAAAGGAAGTTTGTCCTCTCCACTGTAACTAGCTAAATACTGTGAGGTGCAATGCTCATGATGGATTAAGGTGGGGTCAGACTGAGTCTTATCCTGTCTTGGTGTTGGGTCTCTGTTCATAATTTGACATAGAGTGGTCTAGACCTGCTCTGTTTGTAAAAGAGTCTTGAGATAACGTTTGTTGGGATTTGGCGCGGTACAAATAAAGATTGATTGATTGATTGATTGATTGATTGATTGATTGATTGATTGATTGATTGATGGTTGTGAAAAGGCCAGTAAAATGGTTGTATTATGTTGTATTGAAATACTGTCATTGGTGCACAGACTTTGAACCTATCTTTCTACACTGTCAATGCTTACATGCACTGTAATAACAACATCAATAAAAAGGATTGTGAAAGAAGAAGTTTGCAATCTCAAGAAATGTTGATGTGATTCAGATTCTAACATAGCAGTGATAGAACAGCCTTGAAACCCCTAACCAGCAGAGAGAATATAGTTATATAATGCATCAGAAGTGATTTCAGACTTCCAGTAGTGGACAGTAACAAAGTCAATTTACTTGAGTACATGTTTTGAGTATCTGTACTTTACTTGAGTATTACTTTAACTCCATTTAAAGACAAATCTCATCCTTTAGACTCCTCCACATTTCTATCAGTGCTCTAGTTACTCTCTACTTTATCTTTGAAGTCATCTGATGAATCTTCTTTTCTGAAATCAGATCCCAAAGACCGTAAACTGTTCCTGTCCTTGTGTTTGGTTTGTCTCAGTGGTGTAGCCGTACCTGGGTTGAGCGTAGATCAAACGCTCTTCAGATCAGTGCATTCATGTAGTCGTGGTGATGACGGCTCTGACTGAGAAGGATGAGGATTCTCTACCTCTCTCTCTACATTCTCTTCGTCACAGACTCCAAAACATCAGCATCTAACCTGAGGGAGCATGTGGAGGTCTGGAGCTCACACACTGCTTTGATTCCAGAGGAACATTGTAAACTTGTCTGTGTTTGGAGTAACTTAGTTTATATTTCATGGTAGACTCTTTAGAGATGAAATCATGTTCTCTAGATAAACAGAACGGAGCAGAATGAACACTCATGCATTCTTGACTGACCTCATGCTTTGTGAAAATACGTTTAGAGATATTTTAAAAAGTACTTTGAATACTTCAGTATTTTTAAAAGCAAGTACTCCAGGACTTTAACTCACTGAACAACTTTCACTTGTATTGGAGGAATGTTTAACCAGGAGGATCTATGCTCTGACTTAAGTAATGAAGACGTGTACTTTGTCCACCACTGCATACTTCACACTTGCATGCACTGCAGCTTTTATTAAAGACAAAAAACAAAGAGTGCAAAATGATGAGCTGCAGGACATCAGGGAAGCTGTGTCACTACACTCACAGTGGTGGGAAAGGTTTGACAGGAAGTGAACATTTCATCTTCAAAGTTGAAGCAGGAAAAAATGTTCCAGTGTGAGGATGTGAGCAACTTTGACAAGAGTCAGGGTCTGAGCATCTCCAGAACTGCAGCTCCTGCGGGGTGTTCCTGGTCTGCTGTGGTCAGTGTCTACAAAAAAAAATGATCCAAGGAAGAAAAAGAACCAGTGAACCTGAAATGGGAGGCCAAGGCTCATTGATGTGAGAGATCCAAACAGAAGAACTGCTGGAGCTCCAACTTCAGAAATAGCTACAGCTGTTTCTGATGGAGAGGTGTCAGATCACAAAGAGCAGCACAGTTTGTTGTGTGTGGCTCTGTAGCTGCAGACCAATGATGCCCACACGCCTACACCTGACACCTGAGTGTCAGAACTGGACCGCAGAGCGATGGAGGAATCTGACAAAGAGGAACTAGACGAGTTCAAGGCCTCTGAATTCACCAGATTGCAACACAACCCATGACAAAGGATCTGCTGCTGACATCTGGGCGCCGGAGACGACAGCACACCTTCAGAGGTCTCTTAGGGTCCATCAGGTCGGGGCTGTTTTAGCCTGACGTGATGGGAAGGGGCCTCGACAATAGAAGGTGGTCATAATGTTGTGGTGGATGATGATGATGATGATGATGAACACCTGGCTTGAGTTTAGATAAGACATGTTGTGCATGATGAAATGTGTGTGTACTTCAGACATGTAGAGGCGTTTTTCAACCAGAGGAACTTTACCCCTGAACTATGTGCATCTCTCCCGGTGTTCCGCTTTTAAAAGTGACCCTGTAAACTGGAGACCTTCAGCTGAACGTGTCAGTGTTTGTGGAGTTTACACAGCTGTTGAAACACAGAGGGAGTTCCTGGGAATGCAAACTAGTTTAGTTTTTATTAAGATTTCAAAATATCCTCATCAGATATTTAATGATGGTCTAAAGACATTTATGAGGGATGCATCCGGCTGAGAGTCTCCAGTTAACAGGGTCGCTGTTTAAACCAAAACACCGGCCGATCTCTGCGATCACGGCTTTTTGAGTTCAAAAGGATTTTAAAGCCGTGTTGAAACGTCTTTGCTACTCACGCTTATCTCCTCTCACGTGTTGATTCATTCTTTGCTTTTACATGTTTTTAACCGCAGGCGCCAATTTTTCACTTTTTTTCATGTTTTTCTGCTTTTGGAGCACAATTTCAAATTTGAGGAAAATAATTTTTTTTCGACAGGCTCCGGGTCAACTTTGTCAAAAAAAATTTTGTCAAAAAAAAAAAAAAAACATTTTTTTGTTTTGTCAATTTTTTTGTCAGATTTGTTTTTGTCAAAAAAAAAAAATTCATTCAAAAAAATTTTTTTTCAAATTTTTTTTTTTTCAAATTTTTTTTGTAAAAATATTTTCTGTCAATTGTTTTTTGTCAAATTTTTTTTTGTCAAATTTTTTTTTGTCAAAATTTTTTTTGTCAAATTTTTTTTTGTTAAATTTTTTTTGTCAAAATTTTTATTCAAAAGGATTTTAAAGCCGTGTTGAAACGTCTTTGCTACTCGCGCTTATCTCCTCTCACGTGTTGATTCAGTGAATCCATCTGTGATGAAATATAGCACCATCTAAAACAGACCAGCTGAGTCTCTTCATGCTAACAGGCTAACAGTTGTGTTGCTCATAATGATACCTGCCTGTCCGTCTGCTTCTATGGTGTCATCTGTAATGAATGGCATTCCTCTTTGTTTTACTGCCCTCTACTGGTCTGGTGGTGTAGTGCATTTACTTTTATTTCCTCCATACGTCACTGGCCTGATTTACACAATCTACCTGGGACTTCAGCCCGCGGTCCAAACGCAAACAATGGGGGCACAGGAACCTTTTAGTTCAGGGGAAAGTAGTTCTGGGGGCTAAAAGACCCTGGAACTCTTGGTTGAAATGCACCTTTCTATTACTGTAGAGCTAAATAACACTTGTTGTTTCATGTTACTGCAGCGTATAGCACAGCATTACATTGCTCATTACAAGAGCTCAACAAACCTGGAATGCTCCTGCAGGTTTTAGTCAGCTAACCTCTACCTGGAGCTGTCAGCGTTATCTGTGCCCTCCTGTGGAGCCTGGGGCAAAGTGTTCCCAGCCTTAAGCCAAGTAGATCAGGTCTCTCTTGTGTGTTAGACCTTGTGTCTCAATGAGATTACCTGTCTAAATAATTCATAAAATAAAACATAAATTGAAATACTTCCACATCTCCTCGGTCACTTTTGGTTTTTTTGACTGATTCATCATTTCAAAGACAATAACTGAGCAGCTCATAGAATATATTTTGAATCCCACTACAACAAAGATAAAGACCTTCTTTGATTCATTCATGTAATCATCTCTAATGAATTTATACAATCGCCCAAAATGAAGACAAAGAGTTCAGGTGTGTTTTGCACAAAGCTCCGAGCTTAGCATGTTGGACAAAACAGAAAACAAGCAAACGTAATTACACGACGTGGGACTCCACGGGGAAAATGAAACCTTATTGTCGGCGCTCTAACAAGCGAATAACACGCCTCTCTGGAGCAGGAGTAAGAATAGATTGTGCAGGAACACATTTGAATTCATCACACCTCTACCTTAAAAAACAGCCGCTTCCTCACTGCTCTGTCTCGGTTGTAAACTGTCTCAAGCTGTGCAATACGTCAATAATTGCTGAGTTTTATCAAGACATAAAAACGGGTTTGAAAAAAAAGTGAAGTGCCGGGCTGCAGAGTCTGAGCAGCAGCAGTCATGTCTCTGACAGAATGCATGCATTAATCTACACCTTGTAAACAACATTAAAACATCACGGCCTATAAAACACTTTTATGAAGTAAAGAGGCGACTTTACAGGTTTTTTTACCAAGGCTGCTGAAATGTATGTGGCTCCCTTTTTACTGCCGCCTGCATGAAAACACCTGAAAAGAAAAGACTGAGTGAACCTTCAACAAAGTTCATCCATACCGATCTGTGGTGTCTAAAAAGCCCTTCAGCTATCAGAGCCATGAATTATAGAATCCTTCTTCAAACAAAGGTTATTCATCAAAAGTGATGTTTAAATATACATAAAGAGGCTCAATTATATACTCTGTGAGAGAACCTGTGAAACCCTGAACACTGTGTGTGTTAAAGAATCATAAACAAGCTTAGAAATATAATCTAGAGACACAGAGAGAGTCTTCAGAGCTCACTGACCCTGAAGTGATCCTAAAGCCAGTTGAGTTCACTTCTTCAGACCGGACGCTCAGAGACATTCAGTGGGTGTGGTCATCCCTTCTTGATGACATCACCAGGTGATAGGTTTTGAGATGTGAAATGAGGTGGTCACATGTCCTTCCTATCAAAGCAGCATCTTGTGATCACTGGTCTGAGTAGAAAGTCAAATAAAAGACGCCACAAGAGACTGACTTCTGATTTCCACAGGAAGTGTGGGTGGTGCTCGTGTTTCCACTGAAAGCTCCACGGCTCCATCTCAGATACGCGCCACATCTTTTTTTTGTCAGAGCTCGTGTCCCGTGAGCGTCAAGCTGAACAGAGAAGATCGACTTGGACAGGAAGTCTAACACAGAACAGGATATACCATCCACTCAATTTCAAAATAAAACGCCGTAAAGGGACGTCTGACGGTAAATCAGATCGTACAGATAAGAAATACTTCTTGATGATGGATCCATGATCCACGTCGACCAAACCAGGACCTTTTATCATGAGGTTTTCACTGAAGGTAACAACGCAACAAAGAAGAAGGAAGCACAGAGCTTCATCAGACAGAACAAAATCATGACACTGAAAAAGTGCTGTGAAAATACTTCCTGTTGATTTTAGGAGTATAATCTGAATAATCCACCTCCAAGCAGAGATGTGAATTCAACCACTGGGATCCTATCTCACCCCCTTCCCCCCAACCCCCTCATCACTTACTTTAACTCCCCCTGTCCCATTAAAGTTACTAACCATAGACCTTTCTGGAGTCCCTGAGCTCCCTTGTCTCGTAGGTTCCTCTGAGCTGCTGTAGACGTCCTCCTGCTGTAGACGTTCTGGACTCCAGCGGCAACAGCTTCTCCTACTCGTCTCATCACTATCACCGCTCCCTCTCTTTCTTATTCTCCTCTATCCCTCTTTCCAGACCCAACTCGGTCTCAGCAGATGTGTGTCTAACATGAGTCTGGTCCTGCTGGAGGTTTCTGCCTGTTAAAGGAAGTTTGTCCTCTCCACTGTAACTTGCTAAATACTGTGAGGTGCAATGCTCATGGTGGATTAAGGTGGGGTCAGACTGAGTCTGAGCCTGTCTTGGTGTTGGGTCTCTGTTCATAGTTTGACATAGAGTAGTCTAGACCTGCTCTGTTTGTAAAAGCGTCTTGAGATAATGTTTGTTGTGATTTGGCGCGATACAAATAAAGATTGATTGATTGATTGATAATTCTCCCACTAAACACATGTGATACCTAGTTGTAAAATCAGGGTGGGACTGTGAAGAGGCGAGGTGCGGTCCATTCCCAAGCTAACCTCCTATCTATATTGAAACCCAAGTGAACAGGTGATTGTGATCCACATTATCACCACTGTTACATCAGAAGTTCTGCTGAGCATGTCCACAACCAATGATACCAGGACAATTATAATCCAACAGGGCACTTCTTTCAAGTGTGAGAATAACCACACATCTGTGGATGAAACTAAATCAAAGAAGTTAGCTAAACAGGTGACAACTATAGAACTGCAGGCAAGTCAACACTGAGGAAGACTTGGGTCAAAGAGACATCTAAAAATATTCCTTTCCATGGAAGGGAACAATAGTTTGAAGACCTGAATGAAACAAAGAATGAGACCAAACTGGAACTCCTGAGAAGTGTCTGATTAACCAGTAATCACTGGACGTCAGAGAGTTATTAATCTCAGACTAACTGCACAGCTCACACACACTGACTGGATAATACACTTCTTCTACATCCAGAGGATGGGTTTTTATTCTAATCATTAAAGCTGCAGGGAAACAGCCGACGTGCATCTCTGTAAAGTTATTCCCTCGCATGTTTAGTGATTCCGCTCGCTGCGAGCTGGAGCAGTTTAACACTGCTTCTCCACGCTCCACATTTTCATGTAATAACTCTAGAGGAGTTTGCCAGGTGGTGCACCGGGTCACTGTTTACACTTAAGCGCTGCTGTTACAGGCGCTCTGATGGGAGCCAATATCCATTTGTAAAAGACCTATCAAAAGGGGTGAGTGTCCTTCGCTGCAGCTCCCCCTCCTCCTCCTCCGCCTCCTCCTCCTCCTCCTCTCCCCATATGGAAGCCTCCTAATCATACTGGTCAAAAAACAGCCCCAATTTTAGCAAATATATAAATAAATAAAGCCGGGGAAATCACTTATACTGTATTTTAGAGCCAACATTCATCATTGTCAGCAGGCATATACAGCCCGTATGCCCCTAACACGTCCCATTTCTCCACCACTAGCCATCCTCCCGTTTGATAGGACGGCGTGCTCGCTCATTTATAGAAGCGCCTGTCAGTTTTGTGCTATTTACTAATGTAAATGTCCCTTGGATGAAGCCGTCGTCAGGCGTACCCTTGCGGTGACAGGAAGCAGGCGAGCGTCTTCATTTTGAGCCATGCTGCATAGATTTGAATAGCAACAGAGCAGAAGTAGTTGAAGGTTGTGGCAACCTCCAGATAGAAGACAAAGGCGTGTTTCAACCAGAGGAACTTTACCCTGGAACTGTGTGCATTTCGACCGGTGGACCCAGGGTCTAAATTTAGATAATCTCCCCCCTAAAAAGCCCCGGCTAGGGGGATAGTACTTTTCAAAGGTCCCTGGACTTTCGGGGGGCGAGGCCTGCAATGCTGAACGTGTCTGATTGGTAGATTAACCGCAGTGTTTTCACACACATCTGTGATTCTCTTGATTTCTCTTTCTTTCATTAGTTTTTATTTGTTCTATCTTTTTTGTATGTGTGTGTACTTTTCAAAAGAAGAAGCTGTGATTCTCTTGATTTAGCAGCTTGTAACAGTAGTCTTCTCTCAGCCCACCGTGAATGCGTCTCTCTTCCCGGTGTTCCGGTTTTCAAAGTGACCCTGTAAACTGGAGACCTTCAGCTGAACGTGTCAGTGTTTGTGTTGATTCATTCATTGCTTTTTCCGTGTTTTTAACCACAGGCACAACATTTTCACTTTTTTTCGTGTTTTTCTGAACAATTTCAAGTTTAAGGAAATTTTTGTTTTTCAACAGGGTCAACTTTTTTGTAAAAAAAAAAAAAAAAAAATGTTAATTTTTTTTGTCAAATTTTCTTTCTTTTTTTTTTTTTTTTGAAAAAAAAAATGTTAGAAAAAAAAAAATTGAAAAAAAAATGTTAATTTTTTTTTTGAAAAAAATTTACAAACAAAAAAAAAAAATGTTAATTTTTTTTTGTCAAATTTTCTTTTTTTTTTTTTTGTAAATTTTTTTCAAAAAAAAAAATCAAATTTTTGTCAATTCTTTTTTTTCAAAATAGTTTTTTCAAATTTTTCCAAAAACCATTCACAGTCATTGTTCTTTTTTCCATCTGTGATTCTCTTGATTTCTCTTTCTTTCATTAGTTTTTATTTGTTCTATCTTTTTTGTATGTGTGTGTACTTTTCAAAAGAAGAAGCTGTGATTCTCTTGATTTAGCAGCTTGTAACAGTAGTCTTCTCTCAGCCCACCGTGAATGCGTCTCTCCTCCCGGTGTTCCGGTTTTAAAAGTGACCCTGTAAACTGGAGACCTTCAGCTGAACGTGTCAGTGTTTGTGGAGTTTACACAGCTGTTGAAACACAGAGGGAGTTCCTGGGAATGCAAACTAGTTTAGTTTTTATTAAGATTTCTAAATATCCTCATCAGATATTTAATGATGGTCTAAAGACGTTTATGAGGGATGCATCCGGCTGAGAGTCTCCAGTTAACAGGGTCGCTGTTTAAACCAAAACACCGGCCGATCTCTGCCACAGCTATTTGAGTTCAAAAGGATTTTAAAGCCGTGTTGAAACGTCTTTGCTACTCGCGCTTATCTCCTCTCACGTGTTGATTCATTCATCGCTTTTTCCATGTTTTTAACCGCAGGCACAAAATTTTCACTTTTTTTCATGTTTTTCTGCTTTTGGAGAACAATTTCAAATTTCAGGAAAATTTATTTTTGACAGGCTCCGGGTCAACTTTTTTGTCAAATTTATTTTTTGGTCAAAATTTTTTTTTTTCAATTTTTTTTTTCAATTTTTTTTTCGTCAAATTTCAAAAAAAAAAAAAATTGTCATTTTTTTTTTTTTGGGTCAAATTTTTTTATTCAAAAATTTTTTTTTTCCCCAAAAAAATTACAAAAATTTTGGGCAAATTTTTTTTTCAAATTTTTTTATTTAAATTTTTTTTTAGTTCAAAAGGATTTTAAAGCCGTGTTGAAACGTCTTTGCTACTCGCGCTTATCTCCTCTCACGTGTTGATTCAGTGAATCCATCTGTGATGAAATATAGCACCATCTAAAACAGACCAGCTGAGTCTCTTCATGCTAACAGGCTAACTGTTGTGTTGCTCAGAATGATACCTGCCTGTCCGTCTGCTTCTATGGTGTCATCTGTGATGAATGGCATTCCTCTTTGTTTTACTGCCCTCTACTGGTCTGGTGGTGTAGTGCATTTACTTTATTTCCTCCATACGTCACTGGCCTGATTTACACAATCTACCTGGGACTTCAGCCCGTGGTCAGACAACAATGGGGGCACAGGAACCTTTTAGTTCAGGGGAAAGTAGTTCTGGGGGCTAAAAGACCTGGAACTCTTGGTCCAAATGCACCTCCAGACACAGTGCGTACATTAACACAAGAGAAAGACTTCATAAGGAAGTTCAGGAGGAGCGGTGAAGCCTCTCAGAGAAGATGAAAACAGTCAATGTGGAGTCAATCATTTCCCTCCTGCCTAATCTAATAAACCAAGCGAGGGGAAATATTCTCTGCTGCCGTGCGAGTTCTAGATTCCACTGACTGGAAGTTGTACTGTATACACAAGCTATAAAAACATTAGCCCAACAACAACAGTGTAATGGGTCACATGCATAAACACAGAACCTCTTCAGTCCACGGAGCACGCAGATGAGGGAGAGCACCGACTGTTGTTCAGAGCAGCTGAGGTTACCACACAGATCCCTGCAGAGAGAGGACTTTCTTCTTCTGTTTACAATGAAATTCTCTAAAAGCCATCATATCTGCCGCGCTGCTATTGAGTTACAGGACAAATGAATTACGGGGCATTTAGTGTGGCAAACAGCAGCGTCTGGTAAAGCCGGGGGGATCTCAGGACTAAGTCGGAGAGGAATGCCACTTGCTGAGATCCATTTCCAGCTATGTAGGAGGAGAACTAAACCGCCCTCCTCTCCTCTCTTCTGCTCTTTCAATTTATTCTCTCTTTGAATGTTTGCTGTGGTCTGCCCACTTGTTTCTGAAGCTGATAATCGGCTCAGAGAAAATTAGCTTATCTACATTTAGCATTCACAAAGACAGAGGAGGCTCATAAACATAAATAAATAAAGTACTACATCTGTGGATGTGTGTTTGTGTGTCATAAAGACAGAGATTGCACGCCGTTGTGTGCTTGCATTACTGCAAACAGTAAGGCGCTTCATAACAGCATCTTTTTGTTTTTTCTCTTTAAATTGCATGATTGGCATTCACTCCTCTGTTTGGGAAAACAGCCGTGTCCCGAGGGCAGGAGAGCCCTGTATGGTTTCAAGTGCTCAGTGAGCTGCGCCTGTTTATTCTGACTATACCTCCACATCAGTACATCTCCCTGTCAGTCAAAGCTCTGACGCCACGTCGAAAGGAGTCAGCGCTCTGCTGGGCCTCTGCGGGTGAATTACAGGGAGGGCGAGGCGCTGCTCGACCCTGCACCCTCCAGATAAAAGCCTGTTATTGGTGACCCATGCAGTCAAAGCAACATGCCCTATGTTGGATGATGTTTCCTTCAGTTTGATTGGCAGGCTGCAAGAAGACACAGCAGGGGCATACAATGAAACCTTTTTATGGTGCAACAGCTTTTCTGCAGCATCCGACATCTACCTGTGGTAAACGTCGGGGACAGTTTGTTCCACTTTTGCATCAGCCTGGAGAATGTGTGTGTGGGGCCGTGGAGTGTTTTTTATTTCTGGTACCTGAGAGAAGGGAAATATATACGCAACTGTCACTCAATATTTTGATGGACGTGTGACAAAAATGCAACAAAAACAGCAAGGGCATGGACTTGTTTAGAAGCAGGAGGACGCATCCAAGGTAATTTGAGTTTTATGCATCCACAGGACAAATTTAATGAACATAAGAATGGGAAAAATGAGCGCTGCACCCAATGACAAAAGCCTGTCATTAGAGAGTCTTGCAGTCAAAGTAGCAATCTTCCTCCAATGTGACTGGAAGGTGCCACTACCACATGTACATAATGGTAAATGGGCTGTGTATATGCAGCACTTCTGTAGCCTAATGACCACTCACAGTGCTTTTTCATTACATGTCACATTCATCCATATTCACCACAGTCATATGGCAGAGGCTGCAAGGGTGCAAAAACACCCTTCAGTATTAGTTCATCCAATTCTTGGTGTAAGACACTGGGATCTGACCCTTTACCTTCCCATTGAGAGACCTGGATCTGATAGGTTTCTATTCTAGTCAGTGTGTTAACTTCCACTGGATCCACTCATGATGAGCAGAGCCAGGCCTGGAGTCAACAGGTCAGAGGTTTTTAGAGGACCAGAAAGACAACATGGATGAGGAGAGGAGGAGGAGAATCCTCAAGGATTCTCCTCCTCCTCTCCTCACCCATGTCCGGCGGTCCAGTAAGACTCACTCCCCATGTTGGAAAATGGTGGAAGCAGTCCACCATTTCCAACACGAAGCCATGGCATTAGACTCAGAGGTGCTGACCCACATACGCCCCAGGTCTAATCCTGAGGAAGCCAAGAGAACCACATCATCTGCAAGAGGCAGAGATTATAATCTAAGGTCCCTAAACCAGACACTCCCCTTCCTCTCAGCTGCACCTTGAGATCCCGTTCATGAAAATCAAAAACAGAATCAGCGACCAGAGGCAACCTTAGCATTACTTGTGTTGGTCAATTTAATATAATCACACAACATGGAGGAGGAGAGGAGGAGGAGAAAACCTTGGTCACATGACTCCAGACTCCAGCTGTCCGATGGTCCTGCTCCCTGCTGGGTTCTGAAACCCAGCTGATGGGTGTTGACGGATGAGAGAGCACGGAGACAGACACAGATCTGATGGAAGTCTGATGTTAGTCTTACAGCCTTCAACAGCATCCAAATATCTATCAGTTGCACCGTTTGGATTAAGTGTTTGGCGCTAATGTGGCGCCTTTTTGGAGTCGGGGGGATTAATAAGTTCATGTGTGGTTGCAGAAAGTACAAGCACAATGAAATTAACACTCCTACATCCACAAGCTGCAGTAACACAAGAATAAATGAGCATGCAGCTGAAGCACTGAGCACTTTTTAGGAACAACTTTTCTTCAGTTTGATTGGCAGGGTGCAAAAAGACGCCACAGGCACACACACAATGAAACCTATTTAAGTGTTGCAGCCTTCAACAGCACCTGACATCCACCTGTGGCAGAAGCCAGGAACAGTTTGTGCCAGACTTGCACCATCCTGGATGATGTGTTTGGTGCCAATGTGGTGCAGTTTTCTTTTCTTTTCTTTGTTCTCTCCCAGCGAGCTAACAGGCGAGTGTCACATCCAATTCAGGAGAGACGAACATCCAACGAAAAAGGCTGCTGGTGCTACAGCGGAGAAAGTTATGGGCATGGTCAGCAGACAGTGTAAGGTCCGTGGGCCACATCACCATCACACACAAAGTCAGACCCAAGCTGTCACAAGTAATAAGATGCTGTGTCAGCCCGGCTCTGTCTGCAAAAAAGGCAACAAGGCTGCTCGGACACAAAGAAAACAAGAAGAGATAGAGGAGCTGGAGGAGTGAGGGATTTACATGAACACTTATCTGAACTCCTGCAGGCACTGTTCTTCTAAGACAGAATAACACTCTGCTTGAAATGATGTTGACCGTACCTATCAAATATCAACTACATAAATCCCTCCTGATGGCGAAGGGACATAATCCATTTAGGCAATTTCCACACCAGGCTGATGATTTCCACTGACATAATAACAGCCAATAATCCCTGATGAGCTCTTAAACAAACACAGTTTTATGTTACCAGGCAAATTGCCACCTCTCCAAACGGATAACTGACATCGCTGAGCAAAGTCAATGAGCTGAAACATCACAGAAAATAATTATTCTGCCATAAAAGGTCCAGCAAGGATAATTAAAGAACTGAGAGGAACTTTCACCGCCTCATTCCTGCAATGTTCACCTTAAAAAAAAGACAGAGCACAGCGAGGTCAAGACTCCACAGAGTGATGGCACCTCTGAAAAAAAAGCTCACAGGTGTTTTATGAATCCTGTCGAGAAGTGCTATTAAAGCTGCGAGTTTGACAGCGGGAGCGTTTAAGAGGGAGCCTTGAGGGCTTATTACTCCACCTGTGGGTGATATCTCAATAAGAAGCACGTCCTGCACAATAGAGAGGGGTACATTACTGTCTTATTGCAGGGGACATTACTGTCCTGACCTATAGCTGCAGCTGCATGACGTAGATTAAGACCTGCACAGGGACTTAAAGACAGACTTGAGGACAGGATGTCCTGTGCCCTTTCCTGAAAGGCTGGAGTAGTGCACGATGGTGTAAACACAATCAGGAGCTGAATGAGGTGAGCTGTTTGTGCAGAGGCTTATTTAAAAACATCAGAAAGGGGAACAGGCTGTGTGACATAGGTGGAAAAATACAAGGCTGAGACAGATTTAGTCAGTTTGGTTAATTAGTAATATTTGTATTAATGTAGGCCTGAAATATCAGTCATATGTTGTATTCTATCTTTTTTTGAATTATCATTTTATTTATTTGTATTCTGTTATTTATCTCATTTTATTAAATGTATTCTATTTTATGTTATATTGGAGTATTTTATGTTATTTTTATGTATTTCATTTTGTGTGATTTTATTGTATTTTGAATATTTTTTTATTTTGAAGTATTCCATTTTGTTTAATTCTACTCTAATTTTAAGTATTTTATTTTTTGGTATTTTATTTTGTTTAATTTAACTCTTGAGTATTTTCTGTAATTTTTAAGTATTTTATTTTGTTTAATTCTATTTTAATTTTAAGTATTTCTTTTTATTTCTAAGTATTTAATTTTATACTATTTTATTTTTAAGTACGTTTTAAGCATTTTATTTTGTTTAATTTAATTTTTAAGTATTTCATTATATTTTATTGTATTTTATTTTTAAGCATTTTACTTTGTTTGATTTTATTTTATTTTTTAAGTATTTTATTTTGTTTAATTTAATTTAATTTTTATGTATTTGGGGATTTTTTTAAGTATTTCTTTTTTTTCGTTCTGTTTTATTTTAAGTATTTGATTTTTTAAGTATTTCATATCACATATCATTTTATCTATTGCTGTTATTTTCTGCCTCTGTTCTTTTGTGAAGCACTTTGGGCTTTATGCTTGAATGTATGAAAGGTTCTATATAAATAAAAATGAGTTGAGTGTCTAAGCTGTAATGCAGCCGCCCGCCACTAGCTGGGGCTGTTGCTTCATTTAACAGCTTCTGCCATAACGCTTTAAAGCTCTACCACCTGGATGTAAACAATCACAGGTGGCAGATGTCGGCATGGTTTGTCAGTATGTTGATCTAGTAAAAGGAGATAAAGTTGTATGTAGGCTGTGTCTGACATATAACCACTCCACCAGAGACCTGAGGAACCAGCACAGGCAGCTGGAGGCTGGTGGTGCTAGCTCTGCTAACTGTAGTCACACTCTGTAAACTAACCTATCATTGTTTACCTGCAGACTCTGTGATCCTGTGTTCTCTTACCTCAACACTCGACTGCTAGCTGGAATTCAAACATACTTAGTGGAGAATCCAGTTCAGTTTCATCCTCATTAAAATTTGTTATGAAACTGTCATAAATTAAATCTATGTTCAAGATCCCAAAAAAATGTGGTTTTTTTGGGCTCTAAAGTTTTCTAACTTTGTTTCTGAGGCTTTAAAAAATATGGACTTTACTTCTTCTGGTCTGTTGATCTCAGTAATGATGTCCTGAAATCCTGTTAGGGCCTTGGTTTATTATTTATGGACAGAAATAAAATAAATTCATGATTAAAAAATTGCAGTCGCACCAAAAATTCCTCATAAAATAAAAAACTAAATATGTAGTTAAAGGGTTTTTGAAGTTAGGCAACACCAGCCTGAGTATTGTTTTCTGCATTGAGATGAACTGATGATGGGAAACAGCTTATTGAAATTAGACGAGCTAATATCTCCAGATTAAACAAACACAGGAACGCCCTCTGGATGTAATTACAAATCTAGCTGGTCCCTTTACAGGGGATGCATTTTGTGAGGATCGCTTCAGGGCTGACACTTCCTCTTATTATTTGGCTTTTGACTGATATTTGACAGAATAGCTTGAGAGACAGACAAGAAGATATGCTCCAAATTAAGCTGGGACTGGGAATCAATCATGCAACCAGTGCAGTGAGGACTGTAGCCTCTGTACAGTCATGGCCAAAAGTTTTGAGAATGACACAACTATTAATTTTCACAAAGTCTGCTGTTTCAGTTTTTATAACGGCAATTTGCATATACTCCAGAATGTTATGAGGAGTGATCAGCTCAACTGCAATTAATTGCAAAGTCCCTCTTTGCCTTGAAAATGAACTATCACCAAAAACACATTTCCACTGCATTTCAGCCCTGCCACAAAAGGACCAGCTAACATCATTTCAATGACACACAGGTGTCACACACATTAACACAGGTGTGGGTGTTGATGAGGACAAGGCTGGCGATCAATCTGTCATGATTGAGTGACTGGACACTTTAAAAGGAAGATGGTGCATGACACCATTGTTCCTCATCTGTCAGCCATGGTTACCTGCAAGGAAACACGTGCAGCCATCATTGCATTGCACAAAAAGGGCCTAACAGGGAAGTTTATAGCAGCGAGTAAGATTGCACCTCAGTCAACCGTCTATCCAATTATCAAGAACTTCAAGGAGAGAGGTTCAATTGTTGCCAAACAGGCTCCAGGGCGCCCAAGAAAGTCCAGCAAGCGCCAGGACCGTCTCCTGAAGGTGTTACAGCTGCAGGATCGGGCCACCATCAGTGCAGAGCTTGCTCAGGAATGGCAGCAGGCAGGTGTGAGTGCATCTGCACGCACAGTGAGGCGAAGACTTTTGGAGGAAGGCCTGGTGTCAAGGAGGGCAGCAAAGAAGCCACTTCTCTCCAGTAAAAACATCAGGGACAGACTGATATTCTGCAGAAGGTACAGGGACTGGACTGCTGAGGACTGGGGTAAAGTCATTTTCTCTGATGAATCCCCTTTCCGATTGTTTGGGGCATCTGGAGGAAGGCTTGTTCGGAGAAGACGAGGTGAGCGCTACCATCAGTCCTGTCTCTTGCCAACAGTGAAGCATCCTGAGACCATTCATGTGTGGGGTTGCTTTTCGGTCAAGGGAGTGGGCTCTCTCACAATCTTGCCTAAAAACCCAGCCATGAATAAAGAATGGTACCAGAACGTCCTCCGAGAGCAACTTCTCCCAACCATCCAAGGGCAGTTTGGTGATGAAGAATGCCTTTTCCAGCATGATGGAGCACCTTGCCATAAAGCAAAAGTCATAACAAAATGGCTCGGGGAACAAAACATTAAGATTTTGGGCCCTTGGCCAGGAAACTCCCCAGATCTTAATCCCATTGAGAACTTGTGGTCAATCCTCAAGAGGCGGGTGGACAATCAAAAACCCACAAATTCTGACAAACTCCAAGCATTGATTATGCAAGAATGGACTGCCATCAGTCAGGATTTGGTCTAGAAGTTGATTGACAGCATGCCAGGGAGAATTGCAGAGGTCTTGAAAAAGAAGGGTCAACACTGCAAATATTGACTTATTGCATGAATTCTGTGTAATTCTCAATAAAAGCTTTTGATACTTATGAAATGCTTCTAATTGTATTTCATTATACCATAGAAACATCTGACAAAAACACCTAAAAACACTGAAGCAGCAGACTTTGTGAAAATGTAATATTTTTGTCATTCTCAAAACTTTTGGCCATGACTGTACATTGGGCGCCTCCTCCTCCAACTGAGCTAGACTGGAACCTAACAACAAAATGTGTCGCAGTGACTTCCTGTACAAACTAAACTCAAGCTTCGGTCAAAGAAAAAGAAACTTCCTTTGCAGTACGCCTTGCTTTTTAAATAATATTCTTACATTGAGAAGTTCCCCACTAAAAAGCCCCTGTTGGGGGGGTAGTACTTTCAAAGGTCCTAGGACTTTTGGGGGACGGGGCCTGCAATGCTTAACGTGTCTGATTGGTAGATTAACCTCAGTGTTTTTATTCCTCCCTCCGTCCACAATAACATCACACACATCTGTGATTCTCTTGATTTCTCTTTCTTTCATTAGTTTTTATTTGTTCTATCTTTTTTGTATGTGTGTGTACTTTTCAAAAGAAGAAGCTGTGATTCTCTTGATTTAGCAGCTTGTAACAGTAGTCTTCTCTCAGCCCACCGTGAATGCGTCTCTCCTCCCGGTGTTCCGCTTTTAAAAGTGACCCTGTAAACTGGAGACCTTCAGCTGAACGTGTCAGTGTTTGTGGAGTTTACACAGCTGTTGAAACACAGAGGGAGTTCCTGGGAATGCAAACTAGTTTAGTTTTTATTAAGATTTCAAAATATCCTCATCAGATATTTAATGATGGTCTAAAGACGTTTATGAGGGATGCATCCGGCTGAGAGTCTCCAGTTAACAGGGTCGCCGTTTAAACCAAAACACCGGTCGATCTCTGCGATCACGGCTTTTTGAGTTCTAAAGGATTTTAAAGCCGTGTTGAAACGTCTTTGCTACTCGCGCTTATCTCCTCTCACGTGTTGATTCAGTGAATCCATCTGTGATGAAATATAGCACCATCTAAAACAGACCAGCTGAGTCTCTTCATGCTAACAGGCTAACTGTTGTGTTGATTCATTCTTTGCTTTTTCCATGTTTTTAACTTCAGGCACAACATTTTCACTTTTTTTCATGTTTTTCTGCTTTTGGAGCCCAATTTCAAATTTGAGGAAAATTAACTTTTTTCGACAGGTTCAACTTTTTTGTCAATTTTTTTTTGTCAAATTTTTTTTTGCAAAAAACATTTTTTTTTCAATTTTTTTTTCAATTTTTTTTTTTTTTCAAATTCTTTTTTTCAATTTTTTTTTTCAAGTTTTTTTTCAAAACTTTGTTTAAGACAATTTTTTTGTCAAATTCATTTATTGTGTGAAAAAAAAAATTTATTTTATTTTGTAAAAAAAAAATTTTGTCCATTTTTTTTGTCAAATTTTTTTTTTGTCAATCTTTGGAGTCTCCAGTTAACAGGGTCGCTGTTTAAACCAAAACACTGGCCGATCTCTGCGATCACGGCTTTTTGAGTTCAAAAGGATTTTAAAGCCGTGTTGAAACGTCTTTGCTACTCGTGCTTATCTCCTCTCACGTGTTGATTCAGTGAATCCATCTGTGATGAAATATAGCACCATCTAAAACAGACCAGCTGAGTCTCTTCATGCTAACAGGCTAACTGTTGTGTTGCTCAGAATGATACCTGCCTGTCCGTCTGCTTCTATGGTGTCATCTGTGATGAATGGCATTCCTCTTTGTTTTACCGCCCTCTACTGGTCTGGCGGTGTAGTGCATTTACTTTTTATTTCCTCCATACGTCACTGGCCTGATTTGCACAATCTACCCGGGACTTCAGCCCGTGGTTGAAACGCAGACAACAATGGGGGACCAGGAACCTTTTAGTTCAGGGGAAAGTAGCTCTGGGAGCTAAAAGACCCTGGAACTCTTGGTCGAAATGCACCTTTAGTGGTGGTTGTGGATTGAAGAAGATGTCCCCTGTTGCAGTAACTTTGACCAACTTTCCTCAATCAAGATATCTCATTGCAAGTTGCTACGAATGCCTCATGTAATCATGTCCAAATACTCACCATCATTATTTGCACAGACCCTAAAAGCTCCAGTGAGGAGTTTTAACTGGTTGTGTAACAGTGATGCATCTTCATGAACAAGAAAAGGAAACAGAACCAGTTGCAAAAAAGATTGACAGTTTTTGTTTTGCAAATCTTGATGCTCGTAACCCGAGCGAGGCGGTAGGTGTCGGTTGTGATGATGCAGCACGGTGGAGGATTTTTCACAGCAAATATTCACAGTGAGTGACTTCCAAAGAGAAAATAAGGATGGCCTGAAAACATCACATTCACAAGCACATAAGCAGATATAAGAGGTACCACTTTGACCACAGGGGGCGCCACAATCAACACAAACAGAAACAGAACGTTCGCCACAGGAGCTTCAAGAAGCCGAGGTTCTGTTTATGCACTGCTGTTTGAAAGTGATGTTTTTGAGCCTTTTAGTTTGACGACGCTGAAATAAAATTGAAAGTTGTGATCTCTTGAAATCTGAAGAACCGCATTTTGAATGATGATATCTTCAAATATGTTTTTGATAAACTCTGCATGAGAGCTTTTCAACACTTTATAGTTTGGCAAAAGGCTTGCATAAGTACAGCCTCACAGAACACAGACAACGAGAGACCCGAGTGCATATTGCTCCAATCATGACGGAGGATAAACTGACATTTACTCCTTAAACTTGTGATGGCTCTTATTTTAAAATAAACAACCATAAACAAGAACTCAAAGCAGGTTGAATCCTTTAAAAATGGAGTCTGCACTGACTCGGCTATGAGGAAAGATTGGGATAAAGACAGGGGGATGAAAGAGGAGGTTTAAAGACAGGTGAGGGTGGTCGTCCTGTGTGGAGACAGACATGATGAGCACACACTTGGCAGATCTGACGCTGTGTCTTGGCGTCGTCCGGTCAGATAGGCTCTGATTCAGTTCTCTGTTATTTCACCGCAGGACAGGAGTGAGCCAAAGTGCCTGCATAACCGCTCCTTTGACTGGAATCCAAAGATGATGACAATGAGAGCATCCCCGCACATTTAGCAGATGGCAGATTCATTCATAAGACACGTAACGACCGCTGACAGTGAGTCAAACACGAGGACCTGACTCACTATATGAAGGATATCCAAAGCTATAGTCACATACACACAAAGCTTGTATAATGTAGTCTGTATGTATTAACACAGTTACTCTTATGATGTCTTATGAACCCTGTATTCATTTATTAAAGTTCCAGAGGAAATAAAAATCCAATTACATTCTCATTTAATGCTCATTAAAGATCCGTTAATGTAACTTTATTGACATGATATCTCTCAGACTTTCATTCTCTTCTTAATAACATTTAACAGGAAAGATAAATGATCCTGAAGAGAAAATATATTTTCATCAAACTAATAAAGGAGTTGTGTTTGTTTCAATTCTCTGATCTGACACTGACATGTTTAGGATCTGTTTCAAGGCACCCCTCAGAGTCTGGTATTAAACTCCAGGGTTGTTGTGAAGTTTCCCTTTTGTCTGATCTGCTGCAGCGTCCAATCAGTGAGTGTTATTTAAGAGGGGGCGTGGCTTTCAGTTAATCAAGACCGAATGTGTTAATCTGTATTTTGGTACATACATATAATGTGACAGCGTTGGATGTATATTCAACATATGGAGAACTTGACCAAGAGTTGGCCTAGACCTGACCACTACAGTCCTTAATCAATCTTTATTATAAAGCAACAAATCACAACAAACGTTCTCCTCAGACTCGTTCCAAACAGAGCAGGTCTAGACCGTACTCTATGCTCTATTATCAACAAAGACCCAACATCAAGACCGGCTCAGATCCAGTCCCATCTTCCAGACAGGACTCAGTCTGATCTCATCTTAATCCACCATGAGCAGAGCACTTTGCAGCATTTAGCAAGTTACAGTGGCAAGGACAAACTTCCTTTAACAGGCAGAAACCTCCAGCAGGACCAGACTCATGTTAGACACACATCTGCTGAGACCATGTTGGAGAGAGGGATAGAGGGAGATGAAGAGAGAGATAGGGGGAGCATCAAGACAGCATGCCTGGTCCGTCTTGTAGACCAGAGGTTCTTCAAAACTCCCTAAATGGCGGTGCCAGAGACCGGCGACCCCCTCTGTCCCTTGAGGAGGTTAAATGTTCCTCACTGCTGTGGGATACATGAACAGGATAATCCCTAAATAAACAAAACAGAACAACAAAAAATAGCCTCATATATTTGATTTAGCTGGTTGGTACAAAATTAGACTACCTCTGTGAAGTGCATATATTGGCAAGGACAAACTTCCTTTAACAGGCAGAAACCTCCAGCAGGACCAGACTCATGTTAGACACACATCTGCTGAGACCGTGTTGGAGAGAGGGGTAGAGGGAGATGAAGAGAGAGAGAGATGATAGTGGGGAGAAGGATAGTAGTAGTTGAAGCAGCAGGTCGTCTACGGCAGAGATCCAGAGGAGCCTACGAGACAAGGGAGCTCAGGGACTCCAGAAAGGTCTATGGTTAGTAACTTTAATGGGACAGGAAGAGTTAAAGTGAGAGACAGGCAGAGAGAGGAGAGAGAGGGAAAGACAGGATCCCAGTGTGTCAGTCTAAGCCTATAGCAGCATAACTAAGAGCTGGTCCAAGCTTGATCCAGCTCTAACTATAAGCTTTATCAAAAAGGAAAGTTTGAAGCCTAGAGAGAGGAGAGTCACGGCTATTTTTATCTCCCTGGATAACAAAAGCCACTTCACCCATGACTCCTTTGCAAACAAAGGCCAGTACGAGCTGCATTAGCATCTCATCTGTTCCTGAAACCTGAGGCTGTTCCATCCATGAAGCCACTGAACCCCAATCTTTAACAGCAGGTCAACAAACACTAAATGCTAATAGCTATAATGGGGAGCTAGCGGCTAGCCTCAGACGTTTTCTGTAAAGGCTAAACTTTCAGGACTACAAAGCTGTGAGAAAGGTAACACCCACAAGCTGTGTCTGACTTTTTAACACCGCAAAAGCAGCCAAAAGAAGTGTTTAAGGCAGACGCTGAGTCGTGCTAAAGTGAGGGTTTTCACAGAGAGCTGCAAATCACACAGAGCGACTCTATAGGCCGAGATAATGAAAGGTGAAAATGAGTATGATGTGTCTCCTTTAAAAGACTCTATGAAGGCTGGTTTTGTGTATCCTTGCTCTCGCCCCCCTCCTCTCTCCTCGATCCTTGGAGATCTAGGACAGGTAGCATGGTGGATCTGTATCAAGTGGCAACATCCAGTCTAAAAGTATGAGTCCAATGTGGAAGTTAAGTAAAGTAAGTAAGTAAGTGCATTTTATTTAGTGTAGCACCTTTCATAGAATAAAATCACAAAGTGCTTCACAGAAAAAATATTCAATTTAAAATGAAATCATAAATCATTAAAAGAAACAGACAATAGCAGAATTAAAACATGAGTCTGTTCAAGGTGAGTCAAAGGCCTGTTTACAGGAAAAGCGTTCCACAAAGTTGGTGCCACCACTTCAAAAGCACGGTCACCTTTTGTTCTTAGAGGAGCTTGAAGGGACAACCAGCAAGACCTGGTCAGAAGACCTGAGTGACCTAGGGGTGGAGCAGGTCGGCGATATATTCAGGATCCCTGACCATGCAGAGCTCTATACACAAAAACAAGAACCTTAGAATGGATCCTAAATTTAACTGGAAGCCAATGTAGGGAAGATAGAACCTGAGTGATGAGGGTTGCCTGTCTGGACTTGGTCGACAGCCTTGCAGCAGTTTTCTGGACTAATTGAAGACGATAGAGGGACGACTTACTGAGGCAGGTGAAAAGTGAATTACAAGAGTCCAGTCGAGCTAAAAACTGCAGTTCATGGAGGATCCACTTGAAGTACCAGACACCATGCACACCAATTCAAAGAAGAAGACCTTTACAGCAGAAATAAACATGTTTACAGTCTGGTTCAACAGACCAGTGGAGTCTGGAGAGCTAGATTTTGAAGATATTGAGATTACAAGTCTTCCAATGAGAGGCACAGCTGACTTGATTGACAGGCGGGAACACTGTAGCTGTTGGCGAGGAGGCTCAAACTCCGCCTCTTTATGGCACAATACCTCGACAGCAGCAATATGGCCGCCGCCGCCGCCGTCTGGCTTCAAAACAGCTCTTCAGAAACAGATGGGTGACGTCACAGATACTACGTCCATTATTTATACAGTCTATGATCAGAATCTACTTCCTGTTTGAGCGTCAGGAAGCGAGGAGGTATTATTTCATTGACTTGTATTTCAGACATTTTCAGCTGCTAATTGAGCTTCATCACGCCGTTTATCCACCCGTGTGTTTGAGGATGGAGATATTTCACTTCTGTTTTGTGAAGCGTCTCCTTCTGCAGTTATTTCTTCTTCTTCTTCTTCTTCTTCTTCTTCTTCTTCTTCTTCTTCTTCTTCTTCTTCTTCTTCTTCTTCTTCTTCTTCTTCTTCTTCTTCTTCTTCTTCTTCTTCTTCTTCTTCTTCTTCTTCTTCTTCTTCTTCTTCTTCTTCTTCTTCCTCTTCAAGCTCCTTCTTCTTCTTCAAGCGCCTTCTTCTTCAAGCGCCTTCTTCTGCCTTCGTCTTCTTCAAGCGCCTTCTTCTTCTCCTTCTTCTTGCGCCTTCTTCTTCTTCTTCTTCAGGATATAGTGGCAGAAATAAAAGCACCAGTACATTTAAGTAAACATACAGAGTTCTTCTTCTTCTGCCTTCTTCAAGCGCCTTCTTCTTCAAGCTTCTTCTTCTTCAAGCTTCTTCTTCTTCAAGCTTCTTCTTCTTCTTCTTCTTCTTCTTCTTCTTCTTCTTCTTCTTCTTCTTCTTCTTCTTCTTCTTCTTCTTCTTCTTCTTCTTCTTCTTCTTCTTCTTCTTCTTCTTCTTCTTCTTCTTCTTCTTCTTCTTCTTCTTCTTCTTCTTCTTCTTCTTCTTCTTTTTCTTCTTCTTCAGGATAAAGTGGCAGAAATAAAAGCACCAGTACATTTAAGTAAACAGACAGAGTGAGAGCAATTTATGCAATCTTCAGTGGTTTTGCCTGTACAGCCCAATTATAGCAAAATGTGTTACAGTCATGGAAGAAGAACTTTGTTCTGGCATCAGAATAAATTGCATCTTAAAATAGACGCACTTAAATCTCATAAATTGTTGGGTCCCTTGTTTCAGGGAACACGTCTCTGCAGCATGTGACAATCTGCCGTTACCTCTGCAGTGACAAAGAAGCACACGGTGACATCAACAGCCGGAGATGTGTTGGCTGGTGATGTGATTCAGAGGCTCGCAGCCGCCTTGGGGGCTGAATTTTTCCCCTCCATTATACTTTATCACCTTCTCACATAAAAGGAGAGTCTGGAAACTGATGTCAAAGACTATAACAAGGGCTAGTAAAGGTTCAAATACCAGAGACAACATGTGATATGGATACTGTATAAAGACAGTATGCAGTCAGGACAGCTGGAGCACATTTTGGACAGAAAACACATCAAAGTCGTCCCCCGGCGCGCACGCCGCACAAGAATAACAGTGGGAACCAGATGAGTCCCAGAAGGGAAAAAACCCCGTCCCTCTGTGGATTCTGAACATCCAAGAAACGTCTCTAATCAGTGAGAAGGTCGCTCCCAGGGAGCTAATGAGAAATATTTGCATTTGATTATTTTGGCATGGATATAAACAGAGGAAATAAAAGAGAAGGATAAAATCTGGTTTAATAATCATGCAGGACGGACACTTTGAGGAGTTGGGGAGAGTTATCGAGGGCATCACTGAGGGTCCTCTCACTCTTTCTGGCACGTTCTTATTGCTCTTGGACTGGATCCTGCTTTTAAAGATAAACTAGTGCAATACCTACCAGGGAGGAGAATAAACAGATGCTAGTCCTGACTAAGCTGTTCTCCACAATCTCCTCCAAATCCAAAAAGTTATGGGAAGAAAAGAAGGAGATTATCGCCTCTGCATCCGTCTCAAACCGTTCTAAGGCGCTGTCAGATTGAATATCATTACGGCTTTTTATTTCTCTCCGTTTTTCTTTCTTCTGTCGACAGCTAGTTGTCATAAACCGCCACTGAACCCCCACGAGGCCCCCCAGTGCAGTCAGACGGAGTACAAAGCAATCATATCTGCTGATTAAAGCTCTAATGCATTTGCTGTGCGGGGCTGGGCTCTGCATCATTAATGAAGAGCAGATATTATATCCTGTTTACAGCGAGAGGAGAGGAGAGGAGAGGAGAGGAGAGGCAGCTCATATGAGGCATTAGCGCTCCCCTTGCTCTACTTCCACCCACTCGCTGAGAGGGCAGCGTGCCACTGGCTCAGCACCGACCTGCAGACTTTGGCTGACAGTCGGCTCGGGTAGGTGGAACAAGAATGACGCACACTTAAAAGGCTGTATCATGACATCAGTGAGTAAACGCTTCGGGGCGAAATCTGAAGCTTGTTTGACTAAATTTGTGTGTTTGTGTGTGCTTTCATCCGCGGCCTCTGCAGGTATGAGCAGTTAGAAAGGTCAGCCAGGAGGTTTTATGACTAATTCCAGCTCTGAGTTCCCCCTCTCATCTTATTCTTCGCTATCTGCCCCTCGCTCCCTCGCTCCCTCACTCTCTCTCTCTCTCTCCCCCACTGGCAGCCACCCAATGGACGCGGGGCCAAGCGGTCAGTCTCTGAGGAGGGACACCCGCTCGGCATGTTGTTCGGGACAAACACTGCAGCAGCGTTTCCTCTGCTCTGCCCATCTGTTGGTTTTGGCCCGCTCCTCTGGGCCACAGCAAAACTGGCCAAGCTTTAGCAAACACGCTTGTACAGCAGCCAGACCACTTTACACAGGACTCTTCTGTAAGTACTGTCAGCGGCAATTAAATGTGGGAACGGGGGATTTCAGACGGAGGGATGTTTAAAACATTAAGGAAATATCATTCCCACGGCATTTACATCAGACCTATTCGCTTTATGACCTTCCCATGGAGGAGCTAGATTCTGCTGTCCCCCCCTTCAGAAATCAGATGTGAGCGAGATGGATGGACATGTATGGACATAGTTACAGTGTGAGCAGGGTGCCGACAACCAAAACAAAGCAATGCATAATCTAGAGGAAGTATTTTCAACCACAGAGGACCGGAGACCGAGCGGACATGATGTGAAATTCATTGATTACGATGCTACAGGAAACAAATACCAGCGTTTCCCACAGAGCGATGCTGCACTGAGGGAGAGGTGCTTTAAAAAGAACATTACCTTTTTAATATTACGTTATATTAATTATATTATTGTCTTAGTTTAAATATTAACTGCTTTATTCTACAACTTATTTTAGTGTGTAAACAAACCACTTTAATTTGCTCGCCCTAGTATCTTTCTTTAAGGGTTTATCCCCCTGACACACACACACACACACACACACACACACACACACACACACACACACACACACACACACACACACACACACACACACATTCACACACACACATGTTTCCTCTTCTTAAACCTTAAGTCCACAGGATGCGCTGCAGCGTGTCTCAGCCAGTGGCAGTTCTGAGGAGGGGCCAACAGGAGCCAGTGCCCCTGTAAAACTGAACCTGGACCCCCCTGTGGCCCCCCCCCTCCACACCAAAATAGTACTATACAATAAAAAAGACTTCACTAAGGGACTCATGTTGAGTGTGAACAGCCAATCAGCTGCTGTCAGTCTGCATGTTGATGTAGTACACAGTAGTATATATGTCCAGTACAAAGGGATGCACTGATGTTTTTTGCTAGTTTGTTCTCAGCCGGTCCTCGACCTTCTCAGTCTCTTTTGTCAGGGTTGAATGTGTCCCTCTGACAACACCCTTGGCCCCAGCCTGGCCCCCCCCAGTAAAATTGGTCTAGAACCGCCACTGGTCTCAGCTCCGTCTCGGGAGCGTGCCCCCGCACCGCTCCTCCAGAGATACACTTCAAGTCTATTTTTGACAGAGCCCGCTCCCAGCAAGCGTCAATCTGCACAGAAAAGAACGACCTGGACAGGAAGTCAGGCAAGACGATGAGCATGCAACATCCACCAATTTCAAAATAAGACACCATATGGACTCCCGACCGTTTAAAGATGTACTGTGTAACCGTGTCAGAAGGTAACAGGACTTTAAGATGATCACTGAGTCAGAAGGTAACAGGACTTTAAGGTGATCACTGTGTCAGAAGGTAACAGGACTTTAAGATGATCACTGTGTCAGAAGGTAACAGGACTTTAAGGTGATCACTGTGTCAGAAGGTAACAGGACTTTAAGATGATCACTGTGTCAGAAGGTAACAGGACTTTAAGATGATCACTGAGTCAGAAGGTAACAGGACTTTAAGATGATCACTGTGTCAGAAGGTAACAGGACTTAAAGATGATCACTGTGTCAGAAGGTAACAGGACTTAAAGATGATCACTGAGTCAGAAGGTAACAGGACTTAAAGATGATCACTGAGTCAGAAGGTAACAGGACTTTAAGATGATCACTGAGTCAGAAGGTAACAGGACAACAAAATAGAGTCCAATTATTCATGTTAAACTAAACCTGCAAAGACAAAACTTTATAGTTCTGCAGCATACTCAGTGATGATTAAAGCACAAAAGTAATGGAATACTATCCAAATGATTCAACCACAGAAAGGCTCTGTGACCTGTTGTTTGTATGTGGTTCTCTCTATACTGGACCCAGCTGATCCTGCCTGCTCTGAGGTGGCGCTACACGTGCGACACGCGTCCTGTGGAGCAGGGCACAAGTCAACGCTGTTTTTTACAAAGACACCAAAATAACAGAACTCAGGTTTAAAAATCTTTCACTTAGTCTACCACCAAGTGATTCGTGTGGACGAAGCTTGTTAGCTTTCTGGATCATCAGCAGAGGATTGAATGTGCATGCAGAGAGGCGCTGCAGGAGTCTATGTGTGATATCACTACAGTAGAGCCTGCATCTGGAGCTGTGTTGCCTCCTTGCACCGGAGCCAAGAGAACCCTAAAGGCATGTGGCCTCCATAAAAACTGTATATAGTTATCCCAGTTGTGAACTCTGTAATCATACGTTGCATTTTTCTTTCACATGGAGAATAAAAAAAGAACACAAAGTTCCTCAGCGCCTCTGCAGCACGACCGAACAAAAGACAGAAAAGTCGACTCCTACTTCTCGCTCAGCTCGCTCACAATCCTTCATATCACAGTAAAATGCTAAATGTCCCACTGGCAATCAATTTAAGAACTGAAGTGCCATTGTGTCAGCAACTGATTAATATACAGTGACTCAATCATTATTGGAGAGTCTAATTGGATTATCTTCCAAGAGCACAAAAAGGACTAATTATTCATCAGGAGCACTCTCGTGTAAACACTGTTTATTTTCCTCTGATTCGCTCTTCCCCAAAGCCTTTCTTACCTCCTGAGCCCCAACACTGTCACATCAACACAGTCAAAGTCAAGTAAACAGTGACAATGAAATCATGAGACAAATCATTTGAGTCATCTGAATATAAAACAGCAGCAGGCCCAAGAGCAGTCTGTGCTATGACAATCTAATTACAAAACTTCACTGGAGCAGAAGAGAGGGAAAGAGGAGAGGAGGAGAGGAGGAGAGGACTCGTTCACATTCCAAGCAGCTCTCTTTTTCGCCTGCAAATTCCATTCCTCTTAAAAAAAGCCCCAGCCTTTAATTTATCTGTATCTTCTAGCACAGGTAATTTCTGAGAGCGGAGCGGGGAATCATACCGACCCTCAATCGATAGGAAAGGAGCCACGAAGAGGCAACACAAGTGATTGCTTCAGCCTCCTTAAGACAGCCAGAGGATATGAGCTGTTCCTCACATCATTTTCATGTGAAATTAAAAACACAGGAGGAGAGAGAAAACAGCAGTAAAGAGGATGACTTACCTGGAGGAGGAGGAGGAGGAGGCAGGTGAGCAGGAAGAGGCGATGACGGCATGAAAGAGAAGGAAAGGACACGGGTTAGTGATGGTTAGTGTCTCTGATTTTACAATTAAAGGATGCGTAACCACATCTTAAACTCAGGAGACTTCAATGATTACAGTTCAGGTTGTGTTTTTATGACATGACTATCCAGATAAGTGCGCTGAATGATGATCCACATTCCAGCCACAATTCTGGTCCGAGCCCCTTCTGAAAATTGGCACCAGATGCCCGAGGGAGGAAAAACAAATCCCAAAATGAGCCTATCTGATTGAGTACCATCCACCCATCAGCGTCTGGCCTGCACAGACACCAGGATCAACATCCACTCTGATAAGCGTTAAATTCAACACAGATGGAGGAACAATCAGAGTTTTTACTCTTAATTTAATCGCTTCCTGTCACCTGAAACCAGCCTTGGGTTTGGAAGAGGTGCAGGCGGCTTCATGCACAGACATTTCTGTGTTTCAGGGGAAAAACATCCAACAGCAAGAAGATGATTTTTACTGCAAAGTCATATAAATTTGCTATTTTATATATATATATATTTATTTTGGAGGAACACCTGTAACACTGGGATGCAATAACTAATTTCCTGAGTATTTTTCAGTGCATGAAAAATGTTGGGGGTTTTTTTTAAACACATTTTCAGTTTGCACATGCCCACTAAGTTTGAGAGCATGCATTTGATTATTTTTTATTTGAGTTGTGAAAATTTCTGGTTTTATTGAGTAAGAAAAATGTTTAAGGGGATTAAAATACTTCAACACATTTTACCCAGAAGCTGCTCAAACTGCACAACAGCAGATATTTTATTGCATTAAATGAAACTGATGTATCAACCTGCAAAAAAATATATAGTTTCCATTAAAAGTTACAAAGAAGTCATTTAATTTAAAGGAAAAAGGTGACTGAAAGTGAAGTCTTTTCAACTGCAAATACTCATTCTTTCTATTTAATTTAATTCTAAAATACAGCTGCAATGCATGACATCCAGGTGATTGATCATACCTTCCTCCCAACATAAAATCAATACTTGAGAATTTTTATTGATTGCATTCCTCTTTAGATTTTACTTGATGTTGCAAAAAACAAATCACCAGTGAGGTCCCTCTGGAACAGAAGGCTCTGTGAGGTATTCCTGAGCTGCACGGCTCCTCTGACCTTCTGTTGGCCACCTTGATTTTGAGAAATGTGTGGCACACTTGCAACATCTGGCCAGTATGAGGCAGTGCATGGGATAACTAAGCTGCAACCTCCTGTTTTAGAATGTAAAGCCCATGCAGAAGTGCTAGAAGCTACAGTTCATTGAGCGTCTACCATAGAGTTTATGAAATATGGACGTAGTATCCGTGACGTCACCCGTCTGTTTCTGAAGCGCTGTTTTGAGGCCAATTATCGGCGGCAGCCATATTGCTGCTGTGGAGCCAGTGTGACGTAAAGAGGCGGAGTTTGAGCCTCCTCGCCAACAGCTACAGTGCTCCCGCCTGTCAATCAAGTCAGCTGTGCCTCTCATTGGAAGACTCTTAATCTCAATATCTTCAAAGTTACTTCAAATTTAGAACGGAGGGTGAAGCTTGGCGTCCACTTGAGGCTGGCTGCAGAAACACAGGAAACCACATACACACCCATTCAAAGAAGACGATCTTTACAGCAGAAATAAACATGTTTACAACCTGGTTCAAAAACTGGTTTAGGTCTGAATAGCTCATTTCTCTATTGGCACACACTGTACAGGGTGAATTTATTTAGGACTTGTTATTTTTGAAGATATTAGACTTTCAAGTTTTGCCCAAATAAGGGCGTGGCTGATTTGATTGACAGGCGGTAACACCGTAGCTGTCAGCGAGGAGGCTAAAGGTCGCCTCTTTACCTCACACTAGCTTGGACAAAGTTAGGTTGTGCTCAGCATTTCCAATATGGCACCCGCCGACGATCGGCTTCAGAAACAGATGGACAACATCACAAATACTACGTGCATTTACTACACAGTCTATGGGGATGACTTACTCTGAGGCAGTATCACATATTCACTTTGATACATTCATGCTGCAAACCAAACTCTACTCTGTTTTGTGAGATTGAGTTTGCAGCGATGTTAAGGTACAGAAGGTCAAACTTTAAAGTTCTAAAGAAACAGGGACAGTGAGAGTGAGAGCGAGCTGGATGCATTTCTTTGCACAATATATATATATATATAAAAAAAAAGACACATCCAAGGTCATGATTCATTTCAGCTCTGAAGATAAACACCCACGCTTGCTGGTTGGGAGAAGCAGCTTTTACAGCCGGAGTAGATTAATCTGTGAAGCTTTTTCATTGACAATTACATGCATGGTGAACGCTGGTATCATCTTCTCCAGTCGCTGTTACAATATAATAGTCTTTTCTTCTTAATAGAACATGTGCAATAAGATGAGTTCATAGCATAGCTTCAGTGGGAGTCTGTGTATTTATGTGCAGGAGACAGAGAGACCATACCAGGCAGACAGGTGCGAGCTCCCCCTCAGCTCTGGCCAAGGGCAAGTTTTGTTTTCTGAGGATGTAGCGGTTACGCTTTGGAATGGATTAGGACAACGTGATCCAAAACTACAGTAGGCCTCGGAGGTGTCTTTTCTCAAGAGTGTGGTCTCACAGCCTGAGGAGAGGTAGATACTGCTGCCTGTGATAAAATATGGTCGGTGCACACATTGTAACTGGATTAAACCCTCTGGCCACACAGTATTCTCTGGAGGTCAGCACGCAGACAATTCAGTGTCAGAGTCAAAGCTGTTAAGCATTACCATGGTTCTGCCAAGGATGTTTTACACCTTTTAAGAAAACTTCTCAAGGTGGCGATTAGAAAGTTTCTGCACAAATTATTCAAAGCGAGGAGCTTATGTTCTCCACACAACAGACCAGGCTTACAAACGCAGCTAAATGCCTCCACTACCACCTGACACAGACGCTCTTTAAACACTCTAGATCTCAATGATTTTAATCACTGATGGAGATGACCCTGAGTCTGCTTGTTTGTTAACCAGTCAGATAATTGCAGCTTGGTTTGTACACAGAATAATGCAGGAGCTGCAGTATGTCAGGGTCTTCCTCCTGACTGAGTGAAGCAGGTTGGCTTTAAATATCAGGGTTTCTCTGCGTAGCTGCCATTACTGCTGCATCCACTCAGCGACGGTGACAGCAGCATAGATAGTTAGATTAAGGACTGTAAACAGCTGCTGGTGATGGTGAATTAATGAGATGATCTTTACACATTAGACATGATACTGTGTTTATTACACTGTGTAATCACAACCTGTCACTTCTGCATCACACGTCCTAACTGCCTGTATAATTATAAGAATGTATAACATTTGTACATACCTCCTAGTTATTTATTTGATTAATCTATTTTATTTCTATTTATCTGGTTTTTTTTTTTTAGTTATTTAATTTATCAATTTTATTTTATTTTGTATTTATTTTATTTATCTATTTATTTTGTTTATCTATTTTATTTTTATTGATCTGTTTATTTTATTTTTATTTATTTAATTTATCATCTTTATTCGTCAATTTTTGTATATATTTATTTGAGTTTGTATTCATTTTATTTATCTATATCTATTTATTTTATTTTTAATTAATTTAATTTATCAACTGTTTTCATCAATTTTATTTTATTTTGTATTTATTTTATTTATGTATTTATTTAAGTTTGTATTAATTTTCTGCATCTATTTATTTTGTATTTATTTTATCTAGCTATCTACTTTAATTAGCAATTTATTAATACAATTTATTTTGTATTAATCTTATTTATCTATTTATTTTGTTTATCTATTTTATTTCTATTTATCTGTTTTTGTTTAATTATTTAATTTATCAATTTTATTTTATTTTGTATTTATTTTATTTATCTATTTATTTCGTTTATCTATTTTATTTTTATTTATTTAATTTATCATATTTATTCATCAATTTTTGTATCTATTTATTTGAGTTTGTATTCATTTTTTTTTATCTATATCTATTTTATTTTTAATTAATTTATCAACTGTTTTCATTCATTTTATTTTATTTTGTATTTATTTTATTTATCTATTTATTTTGTTTATGTGTTTATTTAAGTTTGTATTCTTTTTATGGATCTATTTATTTTGTATTTATTTTATCTGGCTATCTACTTTAATTAGCAATTTTATTTTATTTTGTATTAATTTTATTTATTTATTTTTATTTTATTTTTGTAGTTTATTTTTTTTACCCTCATCCTCTGTTTTGCTGCAATAACCTAATTTCCCCCAGGATCAACAAAGTATTACTGATGACTGACTGATACATCTTATTTCTAACAGGCAGAAGTTGATCTATGTAATGCATTCCTATCAAATGAAGTAGAAACACTATAATAAGCTTTAATGTGTACAAAACTCGCCCATTTGTGTCAGGTTCTGCTCACCCTGTGGGTGATTCTGATTTGCATCACCACCTGTTCTCTATATATTCTCCCTAAGGCAGCAGCTGGTTCTGTAGGACCCGTTAATAGCAGCAGGATCAAACAGAAACATGTTTCAGACATGTGTCTTCTTGTATCTGGATTATCAGTCGTAGGTTTCGGGGGTTAATCGTCTTCTTTAAGGTACAAATGAACAGAATGCTGATTCCTCGGGTCACCAGAAGAAGAAAAGAAGTTCATTTTTAGCTGGGAACAAAGCCGAACAAACCGCACAGCGAGGTTTAATTCAGCTCCTCTGGACAATACAAAAGTCTGCTGCAGCTGTTTCCACTTCTCGTACAGTGGAAAAGCTGACTTCCTGACACCATTCATCTCCCAAGTCCCACACAATTGCTATCTTAATTGGATATCAAGCGCTTGATAGATCATCCATTTAATAAATGTGAGGGACGCTGATAAGAGATGGACTAATTGTCATGCCTGGCGCTAAAATAGTGAAGATGAGAATAATGGACGTGTGGAGACCGTCTCTGTCGGAGTGACTTCACATCGCTCTGCCAGTGTACAATCAGTGAGATTAAAAATATCTGAAATGTGGAGGAAGAATCAGAAGGAAGAGAAAGGGAGTAAATAATCAGCATGGACTGACACTCGCTGTAATCCTGACAGACACCAGGGGGAAACAGCACATGTGCGACCAGTTGGTTTGGCTGAATCTATTCTCTGTAATGACCGGTCAGGCAGCCGCTCAAGAGATGCACGCCCTGTCCGTTCCTGGGAGAGATAGTGAAACGCCAGAGGTAATTAACAGCAGCCGAGGGTGCTGAAGGTCTGCATGACATCCAGCAGCAGATAGTATGTTCCTCTCCTCTGTCTTTTGTTAATTAGCAGCATTAAACTAATCCTAGCCTCATCCTTTCTCCTCCACCATCAAAGTCCACCAGGGTAATGCATTGGCACAGCGAAGCAGAGCGGGCTAAAAGGAGGAACTGTAACAATACCAATTTGCCACAGCTCTGAACAGTGCGGCGTTTTCCTAAATATACGAGCTCGCGCTGCTCTCCTTTCTGCGAGTCTGATGCTTTGATAGTGTCCTCTGTGGAAGCCTGAGTGCTGCAGGGTGGAGGTTTGGACTGGAATGAAAGAGATCACAGGGAGTTGGGGCTTGCTACATAGGTGTGTCTATATCAACACTGGTGTTGTTATACCCCCGCCTCTGGCACAATGCTGCAGACGGCGATGTGATTTATTAGCCTGCGCAGATAGTGGCAAGAGAGCATGGGAATAACAGATGCCACTAATGTAGACTAGAGGTGTCTAATAATAGCTTTTCAAACGGCTCCCTGCAACAATGTGAAGAGCAGCAGTGTGTTTAATAAATCTGTATAATGACATGAATTATTCCAATAATGGAGACATCAAGAGCGGCATCATTAGACCACCGGCTGCACCGTCTCAGACTGAGCCTCACTGAAGTACAGGACGGTGTCCCTGAAGGTCAAAAGACTGAAGCCTTTACAGAAACACAACGTTACGTCCTTTAACATGAAGACTGATTCATCTGAGGTGTTGACGTGTGTGTGTACAGTCATGATTAGTAACACAGATTTACAGCCCGTGAAATGTGACATATCAGTGTGTTGAATTTGAAATGACGTGTTCGTTACATGTGACGTGTTTGTGCATGACTGTTGTGTTTTTTTGTGCATATTTAGTGTGTTGTTTTGTGCATAATTGTTGTGTTCATTTTTTCATAATTAATGTGTTTTGTTCAGTGCGTGATTGTTTTGTTTTGTGCATGATTGTTGTGTCGTATTCATTATTAGTGTGTTATTTTGTGTTTTATAGTTGTGATGTTTTGTACACAATTGTTGTGTTGTTTTGTGCATGATTGTAGTTTTGTTTATTACATGACTGTTGTGTTGTTTTCTTCATAATTAGTGTGTTGTTTTGTGCATGATTGTTGCGTTGTTTTGTGCATGATTGTTGTGTAGTTTTTACATGATTGTAGTTTTGTTTATTACATGACTGTTGTGTTGTTTTCTTCATAATTAGTGTGTTGTTTTCTGCATAATTAGTGTGTTGTTTTCTGCATAATTAGTGTGTTGTTTTGTGCATGATTGTTGTGTTGTTTTGTGCATAATTGTTGTGTTGTTTTGTGCATGATTGTTGTGTTGTTTTGTGCATGATTGTTGTGTTGTTTTGTGCATAATTGTTGTGTTGTTGTATTCATAATTAGTGTTATTTTGTGTATTATAGTTGTGTTGTTTTGTGCATGATTGCTGTGTTGTTTTGTGCATAATTGTTGTGTTTTGTGCATAATTGTTGTGTTGTTTTGTGCATAATTGTTGTGTCGTTGTATTCATAATTAGAGTGTTGTTTTGTGCATAATTGTTGTGTTGTTTTGTGCATGATTGTTGTGTTGTTTTGTGCATGATTGTTGTGTCGTTGTATTCATAATTAGAGTGTTGTTTTGTGCATAATTGTTGTGTTGTTTTGTGCATGATTGTTGTGTTGTTTTGTGCATGATTGCTGTGTTGTTTTGTGCATAATTGTTGTGTCGTTGTATTCATAATTAGAGTGTTGTTTTGTGCATAATTGTTGTGTTGTTTTGTGCATAATTGTTGTGTTGTTTTGTGCATGATTGCTGTGTTGTTTTGTGCATGATTGTTGTGTCGTTGTATTCATAATTAGAGTGTTGTTTTGTGCATAATTGTTGTGTTGTTTTGTGCATGATTGCTGTGTTGTTTTGTGCATAATTGTTGTGTTGTTTTGTGCATGATTGCTGTGTTGTTTTGTGCATGATTGTTGTGTCGTTGTATTCATAATTAGTGTGTTATTTTGTGTATTATAGTTGTGATGTTTTGTACATCATTGTTGTGTAGTTTTTACATGATTGTAGTTTTGTTTATTACATGACTGTTGTGTTGTTTTCTTCATAATTAGTGTGTTGTTTTGTGTATGATTGTTGTGTTGTTTTGTGCATGATTGTTGTGTTGTTTTTTGCATAATTGTTTTGTTGTTTTGTGCATAATTGTTGTGTTGTTTTGTGCATGATTGTTGTGTTGTTTTGTGCATAATTGTTGTGTTGTTCTGTGCATAATTGTTGTGTTGTTTTGTCCATAATTGTTGTGTTGTTTTGTGCATGATTGTTGTGTTGTTTTGTGCATGATTGTTGTGTTGTTTTGTGCATGATTGTTGTGTTGTTTTGTGCATAATTGTTTTGTTGTTTTGTGCATAATTGTTGTGTTGTTTTGTGCATGATTGTTGTGTTGTTTTGTGCATAATTGTTGTGTTGTTCTGTGCATAATTGTTGTGTTGTTTTGTCCATAATTGTTGTGTTGTTTTGTGCATGATTGTTGTGTTGTTTTGTGCATGATTGTTGTGTTGTTTTGTGCATGATTGTTGTGTTGTTTTGTGCATAATTGTTGTGTAGTTTTTACATGATTGTTGTGTTGTTTTGTGCATAATTGTTGTGTTGTTTTGTGCATAATTGTTGTGTTGTTTTGTGCATAATTGTTGTGTTTTTTTGTGCATAATTGTTGTGTTGTTTTGTGCATGATTGTTGTGTTGTTTTGTGCATGATTGTTGTGTTGTTTTGTGCATGATTGTTGTGTTGTTTTGTGCATAATTGTTGTGTTGTTGTATTCATAAGTAGTGTGTTATTTTGTGTATTATAGTTGTGTTATTTTGTACATGATTGTTGTGCAGTTTTTACATGATTGTAGTTTTGTTTATTACATGACATATACAGGTCATTGCATGATTGTTTTGTTTTGTGGTGCATGTTGTTATTTTGTGCATGATTGTTGTGTCGTAATATTCATAATTAGTGTGTTGTTTTGTGTGTGATTGTAGTTTTATGTATTGCATGATTGTTGTGTCGTTGTATTCATAATTAGTGTGTTGTTTTGTGTATGATTGTTGTGTTATTTATTGTATGATTGTTGTCTTTTGTCAAATACTGTTACCTTTGCATGTCATGATTGTTGTTGTGTTTTAGACGTGGTTGTTTTGTTGTTGTTCCTATTAGATCTGTTGTGTTGTTTAGTATAAGATAGTTGTGACACCGTATGTTGTTGTGTTGCATGTTGTGCATCATGATTGTGTTGTTAAATACAGCTGAACATGTTTTATCTCTATGTGTGTGTTCTGTTAAAAGTTGTGATGAATGAGTTATTGTTCTGTTGTATTTTGTAAAATGTGTTTTTAGATTCAGTGTTTTATTTCCTCATGTTGCTTTTGTTGCTGAAATGTGTTGTTTTGTGAAACTTTGTCACACACTTCAGTGTTGTGTTGTGTTTTGTAAAATATGTTATCCTGTGTTGTGTTATTGTTGTGTTACAAACTCTTGATATTTTCCTGTGTGTGTGTTGTTTGTGTTTTATTGAATGTTTTTCCTCTGAAATGTTTTGTTGTTTTTTGTTGGTTGTCGTGTTTTTTAGGAAGTTGGACATCGTGCAGATTTATTAAAACTTTTAAATCAAATGGGTTTTTTTGTGTGTGTGTGTGTGTGTGTGTGTGTGTGTGTGTGTGTTGTATGTTGCGTTCTGTGAAATGTTTGACTTTGTGAAATGATCTTTAGTTTTGTGAAATGTCATTGTGTTTGTGAAATGACGCTGTGTTTTCTTCCTGATGTATTTTGTGAAATGTCACTGAATATTTTAGTGTTGAGTGTTGAATTCTGGAATATCATGTTTTTGTAAATCTCTTGTTTTGTGTTTGGCAGGAAGTTGCATTTTGCAAAATATTATGTTGAGTGAATTGTTGCATTCTTATATTTAATATACTTTTGTTTGGTGTGTGATCATCGTGACTGTGAATATTTGTGCACTTTGAAATGTTGAGTTTTGTACAATGTTATTCAGATTTGATGAAATGTTCTTTTTGAGACTTTTATTTCATTTGTAAAGCTGTTTTTTTTCCTCCTTTCACTCAGAGTGTCACGTCTTATTTTCATGCACTTTTCCCCCCACTGGGTCGCCGAATGAAAGACCCTCTCTGGTGATCTGTTTGGTGTCTCAGGAAACAAACTTAAAGTCCTTTTCAATCTCAACCCTGAAATACAACATGATCATTAATGTGTGCATAAATAACATCACCCACTTTGAAAGTTTGCCAGGACCTTGAGGAAACAAAAACTCCAGTCTGAGTGAGTTTGTGTAAGAAATGATTGGAAGTCTGAGACGTGGAGAGATATTCAGGCAGCATGCAGCCCGGCGGTGCCTGCAGAGTCCTCCAATGTATGCAGGAGCCTTGACCCTTTACTCCTGGAATAGTTAAATTATTTACAAGTGCTCTCCTCCTGACAAACCTCTTACTGTCCTCACCTCCCGACACAGAGGCACTCTGCACCTCGGCTGCATATAAACCAGCAGCATGCTCACGCAGAATGAGAGCAGGACCATTTGTGAAAGAGAAAGCATGAGGAATCCGATTGGAGGGTTTGATTCAAACTAGCTCAGTTTTATAACAAACCCTGGATCAGAACGCACACCGTGCCGCGGGTACAAATCCATACTTGTTTCTGTTTTAACTCCCGCAGATGAGAGAGAGGGAAAGAGTGGCTTTGTGATGAAGAGTGAACTTGTGCTGACCACTATGAGAGACGATGCTGTAAAAAAAAAAGAAAGGGAAATCACTCCCTTATCTTTTCCCAACCTCTCTCTGCTTTGAATCCGACTTCAAAGAAACGTGGGGTTGAAAGTCACCCTGTTGTGTGGGTGGGAAGCTTTTACTGTCTTTGTTGGTAACACTGCGGTACGCTGCACACCTGTTCCAACAAGACTGCTAATCAGACCGAGTATTTAGGTTCTCAGAGTGTAATTACACAAACTGGCAGGGTGCCGACGTCTCTACATGCACTGTAGGAGTGAAGGGCACGCATGACATGACATGGATATTGACAGCTTCATATATGTAAAGCAGAATGCAATCATTGCTCTTGTCAAGTGCCTTTAATCCTCCTGTTCTGTTCGTTTCTCTGGAACAGTAATAATGTTCCTGGGTCAGTTTGACCCGGGGCATATTTCTTCTTCTTTTCTTTTATTTTGCTGTTCATTCAATCAACCTTTGTATCTGTAACTGACTCTGATGATGCTCTTTATATGCATGCTTCCTCAGCCTCTCTGAAAATGTTGGACTCAGTGTCCCATAATGCATTGCGGTTTGTTTCTGGTTCAGGTTTCCGCACACATCACTGTATCTTGTATGAAAAGGTCGGCTTGTCTTCCTTATACAACAGAAGAATGGAGCATTGGTATGTGTTTCTTTAAAAGGCCGTACTCCAGGAGCTGCCGTCTTATTCATGCTCCTTATTGATTCCTAAAGTTGTCAGTGGCTGTCATCTTCGGTCCCACGGACAAACTTCTTTTTAAAAGTGCTTTTAATGTCTTTGCTCCCTCTTCTTGGTTTGAGCTTCAGGGTCGCCTGAAACTGGGTTGTTTAATTCGATTGGAGGATTTTAAAACTAGGATAAAGGATGATCTAATCAGCTTGTGCTCATGTTTTAGAGATTAACACTGCTCATTTATTAATCAATGTAATGGACTTCCATTGTAAAAGACACTTTGTATCTCAATAGGACTATTCATGGTAAAATAAAGGTTAAATTAAATCATAAATACAAAATTTAAGTATCCAAAAGTGTCAGAACCACAAAAAATATCATACACATTCATTTTTAACTCCATTACTAACCATTTAAATCAAGATTTAGTCCATTGGTGTTCTTTAATTCTCAGATCATAGATCAATGAGGAGAACTCCTTTTTCATTTAAATTAATGTTAAAACTTTTTTTTAAATGTACATTTGGAAAGCTCTAAATATAAATACAATAATTTTACATGACATAGATTTTTGTTTATTTTATTTTACATTTTGATTTTTTAGATTTTTATGAAGTGATGTTAATAAATCAACACGACTCCTCTTCTGTCACATGCTGCCCAGATTGTTATGCTGCATTTAGCTGGTTTTAAGGCATTCACAAATAACTATTGTATCCATCTGAATCACACTGTTCTTCATACTGTGTATGTTTGTTTTAAAGGGGACATATCACGCTTTTTTCATCAACATATATTGGTCTAAGAGGTCCCCAAAACATGTCTTTAAAGTTTATGCTCAAAAAAACACTTTGAAATCAGATTTTGGTCTGCCTGAAAAGTCCTCTTCTTCAGTCCTCCTCAGAACAGGCTGTTTTCTCTCTGACCACGCCCCCTCCGGAAGTGGGTGTGGCCTCGGCTCTCCAGCACGTTGATCTAATGTTTACATGTTGGCTGAATATACACGGCTGCTCAGAGACCCGCGTTACTTCAACCCTCTGAATCTGATCCTGACGGAGAGGCGCCTGTAGCAGGACCTTTCTGAACCATTGGTCACAGATTTAGTGTTTCCTGTTGTTTTATTTGTCAGTATGTCGACGTGTGTCTTGGTACACGGCTACGAACATGTAGCTATGTGGCTATGCTAACTAGCGCTAGCACTTATCCATGATAAATAAAAATCATCCACTAGATCTTCAAATCTGCAGACGTGGGGAGTCAAACCGACCTCTGCCAGAAAGGCAGCTGGACCTTTCTGAAGGATTGGTCACAGATTTAGTGTTTCTTGTTGTTTTATTTGTCAGTATGTCGACGTGTGTCTTGGTACACAGCTACAGCTACAGCTATGAACATATAGCTATGTGGCTATGCTAATTAGCGCTAGCACTTATCCATGACAAATAAAAATCCTCCACTAGATCTTCAAATCTGCAGACGTGGGGAGTAAAACCGACCTTTGTGTTTATTAAGACAGCCTACAACTAGCATGCCTCCCTCCTAAGCTCCTTGTTAGCACACATGTGTGCAGGGAATGAAAGACGGAGGAGGGGTTGAGTTGTATTTTATACAGTCTATGGGCTGAACAAGCTCCGAGCTCTGACTCCGTGACAGACTGGATATTGTTGTTACGTAACAAAAACACTGAAAACTGAAACGGCTGGTTTCAGCACACATTTACAGAAAGGTGGAGAAATCAGAACAGGGGCAGAATGGATTTTTTTCATTCTCAGAGGGTTTGTAGCCAGGGACACAGATTTCAGGTAAAGAACCATGAAAAAGTCAATTTTGCATGATATGTCACCTTTAATATTATATATATATTAACATATGTGTGTTTATGTGTATTTATTTCAAAGAAGGAATGATGGAAATATTGAAACTTTGCTGAGTTATAGATACATCTTAGAAAGAGTACATGAACATGAATTCCTTGGTGTAATAATAGATTTTAAAAAAGGGAATAAAAATGTTCTTATTTCAGAGAGCATTTCTCTAGTTTTTATTTCCCTGGTTTTATCCATAGTTTTTATCTGACCTTCCCTGCTGCTTTTACTTGTTTTTATTCAACTACAGTGTTTTTAACAAGTGTCTGCATCTTACTGTTTGTTTTTTTAACCCTGTTTTTATTCTTACTGCCCTTTTATTATGCCCTGTAGCACTTTGAGATTGGCTCCAAATGTAAAGTGCTCGATAAATAAAATACATTATTATTATTATTAGTTGATGAAACATTTGCAGGAAACCTCACATAAAACACGTTCAATCCAAGTTCAATAATTAGCTGGTTTGAAAGGCATGGGCCTAAAATAGATTTTAAAAAGGGTTAATTTGGGGCGCTGGTGGACTAGCGGTCTGAGCGCCCCACATAGGGAGGCTGCGGTCCTCGATCGATCCTTCTGTGACACAAACGTCACTCGTAATCCAGAAAACCTGATCGGGCTGTTCTCCAAAAAGCAGCAAAATAAAAGAGCTACTTTATCAACAGAAGCTCTTCTGACAAGCTGCTCTTTCTTTTTTTCCAAAGGTGCATGAGTTTATGTGTTTCATGTCACTGTCAACCACGATGCTTTCTTCATTGATTTCCCCGTCTGATCTCATCACTGCCAGAGGACGCCGGGCAGGGTCGACACATTAGCAGGAAAACATCAGAAAATAAAAACTCTAATGTGACACTGCGAGTGTTGCAGCTTCGTCTAAAGTTGGACGATTGCTCTGTAAAGCTCTCTTATCCTTGTCAGGTCTGTCAGTATGTTAATGAAGGTGCAGCAGCAGCAGCAGCAGCAGCAGTAGGAGGCAGCGTTGGCTGGCATCTGGCTTGGGAAGGAGCCTCTCTGGGGGGTTCACATCCCTCCATCAGGGCATGTGGTGGAGGAGTGGGATGGGGAGGGGGTGGGGGGGCTGTTTGTGAGCTCTGGTGGGTGCCAGAAAGATCACAGCGACCTGCTCCAGGAGCCCGCGTCCCACTGACAGAACTCCTGAAGCCAAAATAGACTCTTCAATCAGCGTCTGCAGCGGACTGCGGGCGATGTCATTACGATCACCAGGCTTGTATTTTTCTCAGAAGAAAACCACATCAAAAGTGCATCTTGTATGTGCCTCGCAGGAAGCGCAGGAGTCCTCTGATGAAACGTACCTCTATTAGGCCGCCTCTGACTGCAGACTGCTGCACACACTGACCTTCAGAAGATGTGAAGGCTTTCTACATGATCCTTCGTGATTAAAGGAGAAACAGGGGGAATGCTAAACAAGGCATCTGAGGATTTCAAATCACACACAAAGCCATGAAGCCGGTTTAAACATCAAATTATTTATAAAACAAGTGGGTTTTTTTTTTTCACTTCCCTTCTGTTGCATCAGTTACTCCTTCATAAAAGGGTTCTTTTATTTTGAAATATGAGTACAATCCTCATAAAGCCTCTGCATGGCCGCCATCTTGAATCTGCAGTGTCTAAATAAGGGCACGAACCAACGGCTATTTCAGTACATGGACCTCTTATAGTGATCAGAATTATACTTTTCTTTATCTCAATCAGAGAAAAGCAGTCCGACAAGGAAATCTAAATTTGATGCAGCTTGAGTCCTGACTAGAACTAGGAACAGAGAGCACATCTCTACACTGCCTCCCAATAAAACCTAGACTACAATTTAAAATCCTTCCTCTGACCTAAAAAGCTCTTAATGATCAGACACCTTCGTATCTTAAAGAGCTCATAGTGCCCTATCACCCCTCTAGAACTCTACGCTCCCAACATGCAGGCCTGCTCATCGTACCTAAAGTCTCTAAAAGTAGTATGGGAGGTAGAGCCTTCAGTTATCAGGCCCCTCTCCTTTGGAATCATCTACCAGTCAGGGTCCGGGAGGCAGACCCCCTCTCTACTTTTAAGAGTAGGCTTCAAACTTTCCTTTTTGATAAAGCTTATAGTTAGAGCTGGATCAGGCTTGGACCAGGTCTTAGTTATGCTGCTATAGGCTTAGACTGACACACTGGGATCCTGTCTTTCCCTCTCTCTCCTCTCTCTGCCTGTCTCTCACTTTAACTCTTCCTGTCCCATTAAAGTTACTAACCATAGACCTTTCTGGAGTCCCTGAGCTCCCTTGTCTCGTAGGTTCCTCTACCCTGTGTGTCAGTCTAAGCCTATAGCAGCATAACTAAGACCTGGTCCAAGCCTGATCCAGCTCTAACTATAAGCTTTATCAAAAAGGAAAGTTTGAAGCCTACTCTTAAAAGTAGAGAGGGTGTCTGCCTCCCGGACCCTGACTGGTAGCAGTGTCTTTTATATGTGCAGCCTGCAGGAGCTCACATGACGAGTCCAGCATCAGCGGTCACAGTGGATTCAGGGTCACAGAGCAAAGGAAGAAGCTTTTAATGGAACACATAGATTTGAACTTATGTACTCAAAGCACTTTCACGCTCATTCAGATTCACACTCATACACTCAAGGCGGAGGCTTCTATAGGAGAGGTGTGAAGGTACAAGTATTCATTCATACGCCATACTATCATTAACCCTCCTGTTGTGTTCGTTTCTCTGGAACAGCGATTATGTTCCTGGGTCAGTTTGACCCGGGGTATATTCAATTATCCAAAAGTGTCAGAACCCCAAAAAATCCCATACACATTCATTTTTAACTCCATTACTAACCATTGAAATCAAGAGTTGGTCCATTGGTGTTCTTTAATTCTCACAGATCATGGTTCAGTGAGGATAACTCACTTGTTTTTAATTAAAATTAATGTTAAAACTTTTTTAATGTACATTGGAAAGACCTAAATATAAATACAATAGTTTTACATGACATAGATTTTTGTTTATTTTATTTTACACTTTGAATTTTTATTTTGCTGCCCAGATTTTGATGCTGCATTTAGCTGGTTTGGGAGGCATATACTGCCTAAAATAGACTTTAAAAAGGGTCAATTTGACCCGCAACATAACAGGGGGGTTAACAAAGACCCAACATCCAGTCCCATCTTCCAGGACAGGCAGAACCCTCGAGCAGACTTGTCTTTTGACACCGACCTCACTTTTGAAAAAGAGAGAGATGGATATATGTCGTCTGGAAGGCCAACTAGCCGAGCACAGAACGATGCAGTCGGATCATAGGAATATAAATCGATACATCGATGTAGTGGATGAATCGTTACACCCTGACTGATTAATGTGTGTTTTCATCCATTGTTGACTCCGGATGAATTACCTGGATGTTATTTCGCCCCTCTTAGTCTTTCTTGGACCTGAGTTGTGTCAGATGTTCCTGGGGGACTTGGACCTAATAGCCTTTATCGATTCAGGCAGTAGCCGTATGAAAACCTGCTTTCCCCAGGTCTCATTTTAATGTGGCTTTTGCACCTTTGCCCACCAAACTGTCGATTGGTTTCTGGGTCTTTATGGAGCTGTAGAGGTGAGTTAGTTAATGATATCACCGCAGTGTGAAGATTAGAACTCAATTATCTGCCTGCGCCATGGTCCTGGTCCTGGCCCAACATATTAATCATATTTTTTGATAGAGTTGTGGAGGAAGAGAAACTCACCTCTGCATAGAAAAAGAGCTGCAGTGCAGAGAAAAGGAGGAACCATCACTTTAATTTCAGCGCTCCACAGTGGTGCATTTCTGTTTGTTCCATACTGAAGCTGATCTTTACATATTGCTGTCTGTTTTGGCTCCTCAGCCGCGCCCTGTGCCGTTAAAGCTCTGGGATCAAATGTTTCATTTATCCTAAATCAGAAACCTGTGAACTCGTTGAGCCTCGTGGTCGGAAAGCTCTGTTTTAATATTCAGATCACTAAACTGTCCTGAGGTTCCTCATATTGTTCATTCATGGTCAAGGTTGTGCTTTGAAAGAGTGTGAGAATAGTAATGCAGCACATTTCAAGGAGAGCTTAGGCAGCACTTCTTACACAGATTAAATGGTAACCTTTGAGCCGCGCTGAAACCAGGGGACACTTTCACCCGGGACGCTTTCCTGAAACACTGAAAGAAGATCTCTCATAAAAACACTCATTAACTCAAGCTTTAAAAACACCGACCACATCGGACCACCAGGTCGTTTTTAAAGATTCAAAAAAGTACTTCTTCATTTTGACCACCGAGACGTTCAATCAATCTTTATTTATACAGCGCCAAATCACAAGGCAGAGCAGGTCTAGACCGGACTCTATTATTAACAAAGACCCAACATCAAGACCGGATCAGATCCAGTCCCATCTTCCAGACAGGACTCAGTCTGATCTCATCTTAATCCACCATGAGCAGAGCACTTTGCAGCATTTAGCAAGTTACAGTGGCAAGGACAAACTTCCTTTAACAGGCAGAAACCTCCAGCAGGACCAGACTCATGTTAGACACACATCTGCTGAGACCGTGTTGGAGAGAGGGATAGAGGGAGATGAAGAGAGAGAGAGAGATGATAGTGGAGAGACGGATAGTAGTAGTTGTAGCAGCTGGAGTCTGGACCACGTTTCTCTTTAGATCCTCTCTCCTCAGCTCCTCTCACCTTATCTCCTCTATCCTCAGCTCCTCTCTCCTTATCTCCTCTTTCCTTATCTCCTCTCACCTTATCTCCTCTTTCCTTAGCTGCTCTCTGCTTAGCTCCTCTCTCCTTAGCTCCTCTCTCCTTATTCCTTCCTTTAACTCTCCCTGTCCCATTAAAGTTACTAACCATAGTTCTTTCTGGAGTCCCTGAGCTCCCTTGTCTCGTAGGTTCCTCTGGATCTCCTCTCTCCTTATCTCCTCTCTCCTTAGCTCCTCTCTCCTTAGCTCCTTTCTCTTTAGATCCTCTCTCCTCAGCTCCTCTCACCTTATCTCCTCTATCCTCAGCTCCTCTCTCCTTATCTCCTCTTTCCTTATCTCCTCTCACCATATCTCCTCTTTCCTTAGCTCCTCTCTGCTTAGCTCCTCTCTGCTTAGCTCCTCCCTCCTTAGCTCCTCTCTCCTTATTCCTTCCTTTAACTCTTCCTGTCCCATTAAAGTTACTAACCATAGTCCTTTCTGGAGTCCCTGAGCTCCCTTGTCTCATAGGTTCCTCTGGATCTCCTCTCTCCTTATCTCCTCTCTCCTTAGCTCCTATCTCCTTAGCTCCTTTCTCTTTAGATCCTCTCTCCTCAGCTCCTCACACCTTATCTCCTCTCTCCTTAGCTCCTCTTTCCTTATCTCCTCTCACCGTAGCTTCTCTCTCCTTAGATCCTCTCTGCTTAGCTCCTCTCTCCTTAGCTCCTCTTGCCTTAGCTACTCTCTCCTTATTCCTTCCTTTAACTCTTCCTGTCCCATTAAAGTTCCTAACCATAGACCTTTCTGGAGTCCCTGAGCTCCCTTGTCTCGTAGGTTCCTCTGGATCTCTGCTGCTGTGGATGTGCCAGACTCCAGCTGCTACAACTACTACTATCCGTCTCCCCACTATCATCTCTCTCTCTCTCTCTCTTCATCTCCCTCTATCCCTCTCTCCAACACGGTCTCAGCAGATGTGTGTCTAACATGAGTCTGGTCCTGCTGGAGGTTTCTGCCTGTTAAAGGAAGTTTGTCCTTGCCACTGTAACTTGCTAAATGCTGCAAAGTGCTCTGCTCATGGTGGATTAAGATGAGATCACTGAATCCTCTGTGCACGCTGATGCTGGACTCGTCATGTGAGCTCCTGCAGGCTGCACATAAAAAAGACACAGCTCAGTGTGTTGACAGATGTCAGTTGTCAAACTTGCCTTTCTGCATCATGATGTAAATGTTTGTATTTCGGGACAAAGAGTGTGTTGCATTATGTACATTTGACTGTGTTTCTCTCTGTTCATCGCAGAACCAGATAATCTTTTCTTTCCCGCTTCAATCACTCCGGCTCAGACACTTGATTGTCTGCTGCAGGCAACTGTACCTCACTACTCATCTGCAACACTATTTATAAATCCTGTCAATCAACGCTTTCTGATCAAAGGTGCTCCTATAATCAGCTGTCTCATCTGCACCTCACTCCTCCGCTGTCTCTCCATCACACAGTGATTTGTTTTGCAGCCGCTTTGAGATTGACAACTTCCTAAAGAGGCTAATGCCAGCAGCAGAACAAAAAAAAGAGCACTCAGCGGGGAAAAATCTTCAACGACGGTCGCTAAGCCTCGGCGTCACGGCGTGTTTTAATCCATTTTTCTATTCTGAAGGAGAGAAAAAGACGCTCTGATGGAGAGGAGAGAGACACAATGCATTCATGGACATTCACAGTGTAATGGCATTAAGCAGAAAACAGCACCAAGGCTTTTTTTTACACGGCTTCAAGTTCATGATAATACTATAAAAATCTCAAAGACGGCTGATCTAATCTGCAATTCAGTCAGTCCTCAAGAATCTCATTTTGCCTTGGGCCACTTAAGAAATACTTAAGATGCAACAACACATAGCATTACACACTCACACACTCACACACACACACACACACACACACACACGTAACGCTGAGGGCAACACGCAGAAATTAAAGTTACAAAAGACGTCTCAAGAAGTGAGCGTGAAAGACTGCACCGAAGTTCAGGCGTATTAAATTTGACACAAGGTGCTCGTAAACATTCATCCTCATGTCTGCTTCTAAAGAGAGCCAGGTGTTCACTTGTACAACTTGTCAAACTACCTTTTAAACAGAACAGGAACTTCAATTAAGTGTCCTACACCACTTAATGAAGAGCTGATTGTGAGAACAGAGCAGTGTCCAGAAACATAATGAAGTCATTAATGCTAATTTATACAAAGTCTAACATTTGAGCCCTTTGTTTATTTGTGAGGAGCCAGAAAACATCCTATGGGTTCATTAGGATCTGGAGAGCTTCCGCTAGGTAGGTGTGTGTGTGTGTGTGTGTGTGTGTGTGTGTTGGACACGGGGGTCAGGACAGGCATGCAATCAGCCAAGTGGCTCATCTAGTGTATGCAGAGCCATTCCTGTTCTATGCTAATGTCATCTCGGTGGGCAGAAATGAGAAAGTAGTGATGCAAGATAATTACCAGGGCACACCAGAGACAGGTGGTGCCCTAACCGTGGTGATTTAGCATTTTGAATTCCACATTCTCATTAAGCCCGTTCTATTCCTCAGTCAGGAAGTAAACTTTGTGGCACGAGGCACTAAATCTTCCCGCAGAGCCTCTTGAGGAAGGTCCCGGAGGGCCTTCTGAACACGCACGTGGTCGTTGCCGTTACACAGAGTCACAAACACACCCCGGTGTTTACCTGCCGTCAAGGTCAGCGAGCAGGTTATCAGTGGTTCTGGATGGCAGGCTCATTTCTCAGGGCTATCCCTGTACACAGCTCCAAAAGGTCAGTCATTAACCACGCCGTGAGAGCCCGACGCCGCTTAAGTGCCCTTTCTTTACTGCCAGGTAAAGACCTATTTATGTCACATCCAGTCGTGACGCTCCTAAAAAGCCAAGCAGGGCTGTTAAAGCAGCTTCTTGAGGGGTTAATTCCAAACTGCCCCTGCTGAACCGCCAGGTCGATGTGATGCGACTCCATGATTCATGACCCCTGCTGATGCTAAGTCGAAGTGCTAATTGTGTGCTTATCACCGGACAGTGTGGAACAATGGGCGGCCGCCGCTCCAATAAGGTGGGGAACGCTCGCTTCAGGTTGAGGTTGAAGTTCCTCTAATGACTCACCATTAGCCTGCCTGACTTCTACTGTTGAGTTATACCTGTTTGGCTCAATGGAGACTGTATGGGAGCTGCAGACAAAATGGACTGTCACAGGGGCAGAGAGGGAGCGCTTTGGTTCCTGCCTTGAAACAAATGGATTTCACACTCCAACTGCGGGGGGAGGTGTGAATGGGCGCGCTGAAGAACAGCTACAGGACAGGACCGCACAGAACATGGAGCGAGCCAATTAGACGTGGATCGGCGGGAAGCTCACACTCTCTCCTCCTGCTGTAAAAAAGCAATATTGACACCACATGGCTTTCCATTTTGTTGGCTATATTCAAAATACTCTTCCTGCACCGTCAATAACACACCTGCAGAGCCGGGGGAAGCAGTTCTTTGACGGACCGACGAACGGACGGGAAGGTGTCGGCGGCTGAAACGAGTCGAGGTGGAAAGAGGAAGGAATATTTTCTCACCATTACACATCACCAGCAGCGGCAGCCATTTGTTTCCAGAGCCAACACAATACAAGCAGCAGGAGCCAATATTAATACTGTAGTCCACTGATAGGCAGGCCAGCTCCTGCAAAGACTTTAATCACTCTAATGCCTCCACGCCTGCCATCCTCTAAATCCTGCCTTGTCCCGTCTCGGTGACAGTAAAAACTTGACGTCTTTCCAGTTCGCGCTGGGAATGAGATGAAATGACACTAAAAACTGGATGTGACTCAACATTTTCTGACATGCCTTATTTTGCCTATCAAATGCCATTACAGATAATTGATTGCAGAATCCAGAGGAGCATGCAACAGAAGGAAAGAAATGAAAGAAGGGGAGCAAGGCAGGAGAAGATTCCTGTTGTCACAAGGCAACAGAATGGATGAATTGAAGCTGTCAGGAAATGGAGGTATTGTCAGCTAAGATGGTTAGGAGCCAGGGACTCTTGAAATCCTGACACTAAGATGCTGTCAAGCTGCCCGGGGGAATAAGAGTGACAGTAATGTGAAACACAGAGTTCTCACATTGTTGGCTGTTAACTATGACGAACACACTTCAGAGGAAGATGAGGGCTTCATTTACTCACAGAGGGAACATCACAATCACTTCTTTTTAGGAGCATCAGTTCCACATGAAACAGCATGACGTTTTTAAAATAATCAAGTGATTATTCTGAAATAATCACCTCAACAAACCAATAAAGAGAACAAGAAGACTCTTATAGACTCATTCATCATGTTACTGAAGGTGCATTTGGTCTTTCAGCCCCCAGAACTACTTCCCCCTGAACTAAAAGGTTCCTGTGCCCCCATTGTTGTCTGCGCTTCAACTGCAGGTAGAGCAAATCAGGCCAGTGACGTATGGAGAAAATAAAAAGTAAATGCACTACACCACCAGACCAGTAGAGGGCAGTAAAACAAAGAGGAATGCCATTCATCACAGATGACACCATGGAAGCAGACGGACAGGCAGGTATCATTATGAGCAACACAACAGTTAGCCTGTTAGCATGAAGAGACTCAGCTGGTCTGTTTTAGATGGTGCTATATTTCATCACAGATGGATTCACTGAATCAACACGTGAGAGGAGATAAGCGCGAGTAGCAAAGACGTTTCAACACGGCTTTAAAATCCTTTTGAACTCAAAAAGCCGTGATCGCAGAGATCGGCCGGTGTTTTGGTTTAAACGGCGACCCTGTTAACTGGAGACTCCAAAGATTGACAAAAAAAAATTTGAAAGATAAAATTTGACAAAAAAAAATTGTCAACATTTTTTTTTACAAAATAAAATTAAAAAATATATATTTAGTTTTGAAAAAAAAAAAAATTGAAAAAAAAAATTTGAATTTTTTTTTTTTTTGAAAAAAAGAACATTTTGAAAAAAAAAACATTTTTGTAAAAAAAAAATTTTTTGCAAAAAAAAAAATGTTGACAAAAGAAATTTGACAAAAAACATTTGACAAAATAGTTGACCCTGAGCCTGTCGAAAAAAGTTAATTTTCCTCAAATTTGAAATGGTGCTCCAAAAGCAGAAAAACATGAAAAAAAGTGAAAATTTTGTGCCTGCAGTTAAGAACATGGAAAAAGCAATTAATGAATCAACACAACAGTTAGCCTGTTAGCATGAAGAGACTCAGCTGGTCTGTTTTAGATGGTGCTATATTTCATCACAGATGGATTCACTGAATCAACACGTGAGAGGAGATAAGCGCGAGTAGCAAAGACGTTTCAACACGGCTTTAAAATCCTTTAGAACTCAAAAAGCCGTGATCGCAGAGATCGGCCGGTGTTTTGGTTTAAACAGCGACCCTGTTAACTGGAGACCCTCAGCCGGATGCATCCCTCATAAACGTCTTTAGACCATCATTAAATATCTGATGAGGATATTTTGAAATCTTAATAAAAACTAAACTAGTTTGCATTCCCAGGAACTCCCTCTGTGTTTCAACAGCTGTGTAAACTCCACAAACACTGACACGTTCAGCTGAAGGTCTCCAGTTAACAGGGTCACTTTTAAAACCGGAACACCGGGAGGAGAGACGCATTCACGGTGGGCTGAGAGAAGACTACTGTTACAAGCTGCTAAATCAAGAGAATCACAGCTTCTTCTTTTGAAAAGTACACACACATACAAAAAAGATAGAACACATAAAAACTAATGAAAGAAAGAGAAATCAAGAGAATCACAGATGTGTGTGATGTTATTGTGGACGGAGGGAGGAATAAAAACACTGAGGTTAATCTACCAAGATACGTTCAGCATTGCAGGCCCCGCCCTGGCTTTTTGAAAAGTACTACCCCCTTACTACGTCCATATTTCATACAGTCTATGTTTGCACCCCTGCTCCATTAAAGATATCTGCAGAAATATTTATAGTGTTATTGTGGGTGAATAATCAATATGTCAGTGTTCCATTATACATGCTCTATAATACATCTTTAAAAAACACAGTTCTTCTTGCCTAAGGTGGGTTAAGTTGTGTCTCAGTACATGAGTAATAAATATTAAAGTGTAGTCCAGCTCTATTTGTTAAGTGCCGTTACATAACTTGTTGTAATTTGGTGCTTTAATAAACCAAAAGGGAGCGATCACAGTCACTGTTATGACAATAATCGGAGGAGATCTGTGTGTAATTTAGCAGAATAATGGATTCTGTTCATGTGTTTGCTCGGCTGATGCTGTTGAATCGTCTGTTGTTGGTGAGTGTCAGGCCTCATGCTGTCAGTGTCGGCTCGAGACAACACGTGACAGTTTCACACGCAAGAGAACGACTATTTTATGTAATATTGCAGAAATGACACACACAGAAATAAACTTGAAGACTACTGCATGAAGGAAAAAATGAGAGATGTAATGCATGGCTTATATTTAGTTATCTTATTTTACATTGCATGCAGATGATGGGATGTTACGCCTGGAGGTGTGACAGTGGGGTGAAGTTGTTGCTGTACAATACAATTCTATCTGCATGCATGTTTCAGTTACGCTTCTCGTGCATGCACAGCAAATTAAAACCACACACTGGGACACCAATAGCATGATTCTGTGGGGTTGAATGTAAAAGTAAAAGGTACACAAAGTGAAGCACTGCAGGCCTCAGACTGCAGCCGCCATGTTGACCTGTATACAGTTTCTGCAGACAGACTTCAGAGACAACTAGGTTGACACTCCAGGGCCTTCCCTCTGTCACCGAGCACTGCTACACAGAGACGAGTGCATCTGTGTGTTATTAGAGGGGGTGCAGTTGGTCACAAATCCCCTCCTCTCATCATTAAACCTTGCTGCTCGCTCCTCCAACAGGCCTCAAGTTCCTGACTGGACTCCTGTGTGGCTAAAACCAAATCTAAGGGGTACCTGCCTCAGGACATGAAAAACAGGGCTGCTTAAAAAAAAAAAAAACACAGACTATGCATACCAAACACAAATCTGTCTGACAAATAAAAGCTCCCTCAAAGTCCCCTCAAACACAAGCGTGATTTGCACTTAATGAAGCAGAACTCAGTTAACATGCGGCGCATACAGCTTATCAAATCATCTGTCTATCATGCAGCTGGAACCGTCCCAGAGTGACGAGCGCATACGGCAATAACTCAGCCAGAAGGACTCTCTTCTTTAGGGCACAGAGAGTCTGCTTGTTGTGCTGAATTAGGAAATTAAGAAATAACTGTGCTGTTCGGAGCAGATGTGGAGAGTCCTGTGTTGTTCCTTTCTTCTGGTAATTGCACAGCTTGAGTCCTCCTGCCCTCCCCCTCTCCAGGATTATTGCTGAATACACACTCAATTCCCTCTCTGCCCATGTATCTTGTTGCAAAGTGTTTCGTCCAATTGCAAATGGAATTACCAGACTCTTTCATTGTGTGCACGGCTATTTGTTTCTCCACATGCCTGAACCATATGCCGGTCCGACTGTGAGCTTTTGAAAGCGCACCCCTTGGTCCACTGTAGTCCTTGTCCCAGGGGGCACTTAAGTGTATTTACCTTTAATCATGCCTCTGTGGAGTGGAGGCCCACATGTGAATTGCTGATAATCGAGCGTCTCTGTTAAATGAGCGGATATTTGAGACTTCAAACAAACTGATTTTGGCTGCGCTGATATCTGCTCTTTCAAAACAGAACTGTAATCTGCTCTCACCAGCTAACACCTACTTCTATTACTTCATCCAGAGATAGTGAACACGGCTCATTTGTTTCCATTTGAGGTCTGCGACATAAGCATAACACGAGAGCGGACAAATTCAGTCCAGCTGGGAAGACTGCAGCGTCCACATGTTCACATTATTTCTGTGCAAACCGGCTTAATACGGGGAGAGCATGACATTCCCGTTCATGTGATTTACCTCGGCTTTATCCAAATATGCTCAGCCTCTGGAAGGACGTCGAGCAATATGTTCAAGGTCCACCATGTTTTCATTAACGTGGGACCGAGGCCTCCCTGTGTGATTTTCCTTATGGAATTCAATGGTCAATAAAACAAAATGAATGACTTTAAGCCAGCACCCCTCTGCTCGTTACAGAGGCCGCCAAGATGGATTTGACATTTCCAATACGCTGAGTGATTCCAGAAAAAGACCTCATTGATTGAGGCCAGGACACGGCACTGAGACTAAATATTAATTTTTCTAATAGCATTCTGTTTTTTTGTGCAGGAGAAGGCGAAGAAACAGCCTCATGCATGAATGTGTTAAACATTTCTGTTTGGATTTAACTTTTTGAAGAACTGGAAGCATTATTTATCTTTATCTTTTAACAGTTGAAGACTGAACTAGTCCATATACTGACACCACTGAGACAAAACCAGCAATCTGACAAGTAGCAAACACATTTTTAAACATTTTTTCAATCAAAAGTGGATGCAGCGATACAAAGCTACTGTAGGACTTATTTTGAGAGCTGCATCAGGGGGGATACAACATACCCCCCTTTGGTCAGTGCTACTTTTTTCTCTAGGCTGCATAAACATTACACAGAAGTGACAGCGTGGACAAAGGAGACACCAGACAGAGGGATGAAGCAGCAGAGGAACTTAAAGCGAGTTGAAAACATGTGAATATGTTGGCACCATTTCCCTGTAATACATGCAATGAAAGTATCTAAACCTGTTACCTGTTTACTGAGATGCACTGACAGAAAGAAGAGTATATGAAAGATATGATTACTACGGAGCCCCTAAAGTGACATGTGCAGAATTCTTTTTTTGGAAAGTATCTGGTGCGCACATGAAAGTATCAGCCAATCATAGTGTAGATTCCAGGGTATGTGGTTGTGAAGCGATCCCTTTAGCCATGCCAGAGACCAGAGCACACCGAGACCAGAGCGCACCGAGACCAGAGCGCACCGAGACCAGAGCGCACCGAGACCAGAGCGCACCGAGACCAGAGCGCACCGAGACCAAGACTAGTCGATATCATCCCGCATTTAGGCAGTTATTTAATGAGGACTATGTTTGATCCTTTGTCTGGTCTCGGTGCGCTCTGGTCTCGGGCATGGCTAAAGGGATCGCTACACAACCACATACCCTGGAATCTACACTATGATTGGCTGCATAGGAGTAAGACATCTGATTGGTTACAGACATTGCCCTGCAGTCTCAAAAATTCCATTCACAAATGCAGTGAGGTTCACAAATTACAAACAGTTCGTATATAAATGTAACAAGATACAAGGCAGCCCAAGGTTGAAATAAAGCTCAACTAACTGCTGTACTGTCATTTTTAGATCCAAACTGGTTGATCTCCAGTGCTAACTTGGTATCTTGTGCGCATGTGAAGCTTTCTCGTGCTCACGTGAAAGTATCTGGTGCGCACGAGCAAGTATCTGGTGCGCACAAGAAAGTATCTCGTGCTCACGTGAAAGTATCTGGTGCGCACGAGAAAGTATCTGGTGCGCACAAGAAAGTATCTGGTGCGCACGAGAAAGTATCTGGTGCGCACGAGAAAGTATCTGGTGCGCACGAGAAAGTATCTGGTGCGCACGAGAAAGTATCTGGTGCGCACGAGAAAGTATCTGGTGCTCACGAGAAAGTATCTGGTGCTCACAAGAAAGTATCTGGTGCGCACGAGAAAGTATCTGGTGCTCACGAGAAAGTATCTGGTGCTCACGAGAAAGTATCTGGTGCGCACGAGAAAGTATCTGGTGCGCACGAGAAAGTATCTGGTGCGCACGAGAAAGTATCTGGTGCGCACGAGAAAGTATCTGGTGCGCACGAGAAAGTATCTGGTGCTCACGAGAAAGTATCTGGTGCTCACGAGAAAGTATCTGGTGCTCACGAGAAAGTATCTGGTGCTCACGAGAAAGTATCTGGTGCGCACGAGAAAGTATCTGGTGCTCACGAGAAAGTATCTGGTGCTCACGAGAAAGTATCTGGTGCTCACGAGAAAGTATCTGGTGCGCACGAGAAAGTATCTGGTGCGCACGAGAAAGTATCTGGTGCGCACGAGAAAGTATCTGGTGCGCACGAGAAAGTATCTGGTGCGCACGAGAAAGTATCTGGTGCGCACGAGAAAGTATCTGGTGCGCACGAGAAAGTATCTGGTGCGCACGAGAAAGTATCTGGTGCGCACGAGAAAGTATCTGGTGCGCACGAGAAAGTATCTGGTGCGCACGAGAAAGTATCTGGTGCGCACGAGAAAGTATCTTGCGCGCACCAGATACTTTCCAAAAAAAAAATTCTGCACGTCACTTTGGGGGCTCCGTAGATTACTGTGGAGCTGTGGGAGGAGGTTACACTACCGTAGTCTAACAGAAGCATAACATAGCATTAAATGCAGCTCACACTCCCACCAGTAGAGGGTGCAAGTGTTCCAGCTTTATGTCAAGTTAACTAAACTTTCACTTTAAACAAATATAACCTGCTAACTCTTGTAGTTTTCTAGAAGCAAAGTAACGTGAGTTGCAACAAAGCATTTCTTTGTTTTGTGTTTTGTGTTTGGGGGAAAAATGCACACAAAAAGTCAAGAATGGACAACCAACAGCCGGCATGACCGGAGCTCATACATGTGGGAGCTGCTGCTTTGCGACCACTTGCATTGAGCCTGCTAACTCCCATGGATGGAAAGAGGAATGCAAATGGCTTGCAAAGTTGTTAGCAAAGATTGGTTCATTTATGGGATGAAGGCCGCAACTGAAAGAAGGTTAAATGGCAAATTCAGTAAACATGGACAGTGTCAGTCGTGTTTAAAATGTGCAGAAATTGTAAAAAAGAAAATCAGAGGACGGGGGACGTTACTGAGCATGGCGTAGAAAAGGTGCAGCACTGCAGAGGAAAGCCAGAGGGCGAAGATGACTTGTCATTCAAACTCCAACCAGCAGATATAAATTATGTATAGTCTGGTATCCAACATTGATTGAGTGATAATTACTAAAACAGGTGAATATAGGAACTAATTAGGTTAGGTGACATATCTGCTCAGCATTACTGTGATGGAGATGTTTGCATTGTTGTGCTCAAGCCGACCAGAATTCAACCTTTTTTTTTTCTTTTCACAAATTCTACACTGGATTCAATATGACACAATGCAGTACAATATGAGTGGACACAAGATGCTAGGATACAGTGCGATAAAATACAGTATGGTATATGATAAGCGACTGTAGGGTAGGATCTGATAAGATAAGACACATTCTAATGCAGTGTAATATGATACAACGCTACAATAAGATGCAAATATACGAAGATACAAAACAATTCAAAACAAATTGATACCAAACTATTATTAAACTGTTAATTAATGCTTAATAATGCATTAACTAACGCTAATTAAGGGACCCTTATTGTAAAGTGTTACCTATTTATTTTTTAAAGTTTGACTGCTCCCTCATTCAAATGAATGGGGGAGACAAAGTTTTTGACCTATACTGCAGCCAGCCACCAGGGGGCAGACACACTCCTGAAAGCTTCACCACCAGCCGAGCCGGATGCTCCCCTCCATATGACATGATACTAAATGAAACAACAAGATACGACACGAAATGAAACAATACGAAACAATGTGATATGATAAGATACAAAACGGTATGGTCCGATACCGTAGGGTAGGGATAAGATAGAATGCCAATACAGAACAACGATACAACGCTACAATAAGATACGTAATGAAGCCATATTATACAATACGATCAGATACAATCCAAAATGACTCAATAAGATAAGATATGAAACAAAAACATACAAAGAATTTGAGACGAACGATGCAGTACGACAGAAAATGCTATATAACGATACGAAACAAAAAGATTTGATACGAAATGAAAACGCTACGAAACCAAACCAAACTGTAAGACACAAAACAAAAAGATTTGAAGATGAATCATCCATCCATCCATCCATCCATCCATTATCTTGACCGCTTATCCCGTTGGGGGTCACGGGGGGCTGGAGCCTATCCCAGCTGGCTTAGGGTGGAAGGCAGGGTACACCCTGGACAGGTCGCCAACCTATCACAGGGCTAACACAGAGAGACAGACAACCATTCATGCACACACTCACACCTACGGGCAATTTAAAGTGATCAATCAACCTGAGCATGTTTTTGGATTGTGGGAGGAAGCCAGAGTACCCGGAGAGAACCCACGCATGCACGGGGAGAACATGCAAACTCCACACAGAAAGGCACCCGCCCGGCCGGGGATTCGAACCAGGAACCTTCTAGCTGTGAGGCAACAGCGCTACCCACCGCACCACCGTGCATCAATAAACTATATTTTCCCCTCTGTAAATCTGTCCTGGACTCTTCTCCTGTTCCTGTTTAGCTGCTTTTATAAATCAGAAAACCAACAATCAACTGTAAACAGAGAAGAGCACACCCAAAACAAACAAAGAACATACACTGAACATACAGAGAGGATTCAGAAAGATAGAAACTGAAGATGTCAAATGCAACATTGAGTTTATTAAACCAAAGTCTTCCTCTCAAGGATCCAAAAGGTTCATACTAATCTCATTTACATTCCATCTTCACAGGTCTGACATGGGAAATGTAAATGCATGGAGCCTTGACACTTCCTGTATTTCAACACCCGTCCTTCTAAAAGATAAAACCGAGCAACCCTAAAATCAAACATCCCTCTTGGTCAACAGAGATGGGAATTGTCAATGTTTCATCAGACGTCACCTCCAACCAATGATTCACAGAATGACAGCTCGCTCTCAAAAAGCCTGGCTCGCTCTGTGCCACCCTGAGAGTCAATATCTACTCATGATGAACTCTGTGTGTGAGAGAGAGCTCATAAATCTGAAACCTCCACCTGCAAAAGGCAAGAAGGGTTTCAATCAAAGGTTAGACTCGGTGCTGCTGAGTCTCTACCTTTGCCTTTCAACACATAAAAGTGTCAGTGACACATCCACGTAATCACAGGTAAAACACAGCTTTGTGCGGCCGCCCTGACAGTAAGATTAAAAGGAAAGTGTTTTCCATAAAAGCTGGCTCCATTAATTGACAGAGCATTACATCATACTGCCCGTCAATCCACCAACATTCAATCACCCCCCTTCCTTCATCCCTCCTTTCACTAAGAGCACTTCCAGCTCCCCATCGGGCCCCTGCATCTGTCACATGACCGCAGCGCTGCTTCAGAGATGCTCTCTGTTGTGGAGTAGATGTTGCTTCTCAGCAGAGGCAGTTGGTCTCCATCAGTCACACATATGTTGTTTGTAATGATGTCTTTGTAATGCTGCTGAGTGCTGAGTGCTGTGGTCAGCAGTGTCCCACAGGGTTAGCAATGGGAGGTCGATCGTTTCCTGTTCCTGCTAAACTGAGCCAGAGGTGAGTGGGATGTACAAATTAGCGCATGAATAGAAAACACGAGCACAGCAGAGCGGAGAAGACAAAAGGCTTGTTCTTTATCTGCATTGTTAGGAAGTGGAACTATTATTAACTCTGGCTTCTCTTACTTCCACCTGCTGTTTTCTTCCTTTTGATTCGGCTTTTCTGCGCCGTGTCTTATTCAGCATGAAATCACACTGCCTGAGAATGCATGCTGCACATACAGAATAATGTGGTACAGTTGGAGGCACCGTGGGAGGTATGGCTCAGACTATGCAGCAGGACCAGAAGGCTGGACTCTGAAGTGATTGATAGAAGGAAGGAGAGATTGATAAGCTTCCAAGGGAGGGAGCAGCTGAGGAAGTCGTCTTCTGTCGTCAGTTACAAAAAGATTAGAAAGTTACACATCAATGTAGCGACAAAGAGCAGTCTGTAATCCATGGATTCACATCCCACTGGTCCACTACACTGAACCAAAGACCCATCTGCTCCAGCAGCCCCATACATCAGCACCTCCCACACTCAGCAGGGTTACATCAGGGCGGCTGAGTCAAGAGAGAACATCTACAGTCAACAAAATCAGAACAGAAATCTGCTTTAAGAACAGATCTGTATATCAAACCATAACTTAAGATTTAGCAACAATGTTTAAAAATATGATGCTAGCTAAAACTAAGTGTTAGCCACATTGTTTACCAATATAGGCGCATTTGGACCAAGAGTTCCAGGGTCTTTTAGCCCCCAGAACTACTTTACCCTGAACTAAAAGGTTCCTGTGCCCCCATTGTTGTCTGCTTTTCGACCGCGGGCTGAAGTCACGGGTAGATTGTGCAAATCAGGCCAGTGACGTATGGAGAAAAAGAAAGTAACTGCACTACACCACCAGACCAGTAGAGGGCAGTAACACAAAAAGGAATGCCATTCATCACAGATGACACCATAGAAGCAGACGGACAGGCAGGTATCATTCTGAGCAACACAACAGTTAGCCTGTTAGCATGAAGAGACTCAGCTGGTCTGTTTTAGATGGTGCTATATTTCATCACAGATGGATTCACTGAATCAACACTTGAGAGGAGATAAGCACGAGTAGCAAAGACGTTTCAACACGGCTTTAAAATCCTTTTGAACTCAAAAAGCCGTGATCGCAGAGATCGCCCGGTGTTTTGGTTTAAACAGCGACCCTGTTAACTGGAGACTCTCAGCCGGATGCATCCCTCATAAACGTCTTTAGACCATCATTAAATATCTGATGAGGATATTTTGAAATCTTAATAAAAACTAAACTAGTTTGCATTCCCAGGAACTCCCTCTATGTTTCAACAGCTGTGTAAACTCCACAAACACTGACACGTTCAGCTGAAGGTCTCCAGTTTACAGGGTCACTTTAAAAACCGGAACACCGGGAGGAGAGACGCATTCACGGTGGGCTGAGAGAAGACTACTGTTACAAGCTGCTAAATCAAGAGAATCACAGCTTCTTCTTTTGAAAAGTACACACACATACAAAAAAGATAGAACAAATAAAAACTAATGAAAGAAAGAGAAATCAAGAGAATCACAGATGTGTGTGATGTTATTGTGGACGGAGGGAGGAATAAAAACACTGAGGTTAATCTACCAATCAGACACGTTCAGCATTGCAGGCCCCGCCCCCCGAAAGCCACAAGACCTTTGAATAGTCCTACCCCCCTAGCAGGGGCTTTATAGGGGGGAGATTATCTACCCCTGAACTAAATTTAGACCCTAGTTCCACCGCCCCTTATGTTGCTAACAGGAACTAACAGTTTTAGCCGCATTGTTTTGATGCTAACAGAAGCTAACGGTTTCCCCTCACCTTACGGTCTGTGGTGTCAACAAACAGAAGCTAAATGTGTCTGAACTCTTTTCCATGGATTGATTTGACATGACGTGTGATCAGTTTCTCTCTGGTGTTGCTCATGTTAGTGAAAGTTAATAACCATAGTCAAGGGGTTTTGACCAATCAGAATCAAGCATCTTACACAGCCGGAAGATCAGTAAGAAAGCCGGGTAATAAAAGGTAGCATTAATGGATTCTGGCACTTAAACTAGTCATTTTACAATTTTAAAAGTGAATAATATCTTCTTGCAAATGACAGCAAAATATTCTGTTTTGTTAAAATTGCAAAAAAACACACATTAGGCAGTCCTCTGAGGGCCGCCTAATATACAGCAGCCTTGAAAGTCAGCAGCAAAAACATTTCAAGCCTGCAAAAAATATTTCAGTGAAAACCAAAATATTTCATGAATGCATAAAAAACATTTCACAAAACATGAAAAATTCAAATTCACAAAATAATTTTTTTTTTTTTTTGTGTTGGATGAAAATGTTTTGCATTCATTAAAAGTATTTTGCAGTTGACCTTTAGGGCCACCGTACTGAAAACATTACTCTAACCACATTAATGAGAACGTTGAGTTATGATGTAAACATCTGAAAACAGTCAACATGTATGCAAGTGGAGAAACTAAAAATGCAGCAAAGATCTTGAGGAAAACAAAATCTGAATCTGATTATACAAATATAACCTCTGTAACTGAGACTCTTTACATTGTGGTAACTTTTCCTGCGTGTTCCTCCTCGGCTGGCTGACAGCAGCGAGGAAAGAAAAGAAGAAAGAGAAGCAGAGAACAGAATGACATCTGCCCAAAGGGTCGCGGCCTGAGTCGAACTATCCACCTCACAGTTACACAGTCAGACCGCGATGCAAGCAGTATGTTCCAGATTCTAACCATTTGACAGATGGAGTAAACCATCCTTCTCTGAAAAATACACTCACTGCAACTGGCATGGCTCCATAATGAGGGTATATCAAGCCGTGTGCATACTACTGCGAGTTGGAAATATCAGCCAGAGTCCAAATACACCAAAGGAAAGAACTCAAATCACAGCATGAGGAATGTTTGCAGCTATATGTTTGTTTTTTCCCCCAGAGTGAAACAAATGTACGAGAGCCTCCAGATGATCTACCTTGAGCTGCCATAAAAACAATATTTAATCACGGCTAATCAGCTCTATGAATCGCTGCGTTTTGTCCTGAATGCATCAATTAAACTCATCCACGCTGCAGTTTTGGATACTTTGCTGCTAATTCTCTGTTATGATTGTAATTAAAGGGATATTTCAGTATTTCTGAAATGGGGTTGTATGAGTTACATTACACTATTGCTCCTGATAGCCACACTCATCACGGTGCAAATGCATGCACCAGTAAAAAAACATTGCAGCTATTCAGTTTGCCCTCAGAAGCCCCTTTCTTTTGGCACTATTTTCAGACGCACCTCGCAGACCGGTGTTCTTCCGCTGCATGAGCACGGACACACGCCGATCAGCTGTTTGGATCTGTCTTTACTTTTAGGAACAAAAACTACAAACTGCAGAAATGAGTGATTCTGACAGCGATGATGACATGCCGTTTAGTGAGGACACAAGAGGATCCCTCTATGAACCAGAGTTTACAGAGGAAGAACTCCAGATGCAGACCCAACGTACCAACGAAGAAGAAGAGAGGGGAGAATGTTCTGTGCTAACGAGTGAGCAGGAGAGATGCAACACTTTTCGGACAGAGTTCGGTAAGAGAGTGTTCAGGTTTGCTGCTCTTACTGCTTGGAATAAACTCCAGAAGGACTTGAATCTGTTAGATCTTATCTCACTGGACACCTTTAGGTCCATCTTAAATGAAGGACAGACCCCAGAACAGTGCCTGTGTTTTTAAATGCTGTTTTTGTGATCACAAATTGCGCTTTACTTGAAAATAAGTTGCACTTTTAAATTAGTTTGCTTCTACATACTGTCTGTATATATGCTCCATCCTGTTGAGTCGTGCTATTTATTTTGATGTGTGCTGCTGACCTCTTGGCCAGGTCGCCCTTGTAAATGAGGTCTTGATCTCAATGGGAGAGGGACTTAGTGACAACTTCAGGACCCTTCTGAATCAGAGGATCCCAGCTGCTCACATACGGCTCCAGTCTGCATCACTCATCATCCAGATTTCCCTGTCTTACAGGAGGTCTGCTTGTTTGAACAGCCGGGATAAAGACAGGAACGTCCCATCTTTGAAATGTGCAGGAAAGTGAGTTTAATTCACTCTAAAGACAGAGACCGCTACTTGATCCTGCTACGTGCTTGTTGATGCAAACAGCAGATCAGCGTGTATCCGTGCTCATGCAGCGGAAGAACACCGGTCTGCGAGGTGCGTCTGAAAAAAGTGCCAAAACAAAGACTGACGGCAAACTGAAGATCTCCAATTCTTTCAACTGGTGCATGCATTTGCACCGTGATGAGTGTCTGGAACATATTTTCTTAACTTTGACGAAACTAGTGAAATAGGCGACCCCGTCTGCAGAGAACTTTAGCCTAGCTTACCTGCCGGTCTTCTGGGAATGTTCTCATTAAAGGGGAAGAGCTCACCAGCACTCATTGTGGCTATTTATTCATTTCAGTCAGACAAATCACGTTTACTTAAGATAAAGTTTATTGCAGCATACAGTATTGTGTTTGGCGTATGAGCTCTGAACCTCATTACTCAGCATATATTATTTAAATGCAGACATTTAGGAGTAATGAGAGAGGACTAACCCCCCTTGGAGCCCGCAGGTGGATGCCGGGGAGGAGGTGGGTACAAAGTTTGCACACAGCACTGAGCAGGACAGCAGGAGAACTTGCAAAGTAGAGGCAGAGACAGGGAGACTTGCAGCTTCAATAGACCGCCAAATGAGGATGTTGAGATCAGCTGATAGGGAGGACGATGACGTGTCAGTATGAATGAGCGCAGCTCGAGTTGTCTGCCTGAACTAGCTTGCAGGCGGCGCTCCATTTATTGTATTTATTTATTATTTAAAAGGAACATGCATATTAATGAACACTTCTGTAAATATGCCAGTTAGCCAAAAGGCTAGTTTACGTCCTTAATGCCTTGCCAGATGTTAAAAGGGCTCCCTCAAAAGATCAAGATTAAACAAAGATAACATAGAGTAAAATAAAATCAGAATAAGAAAGTAGAGGAGAAACCAAAACACAAACAAACAAACAAAAAGAGAAGAAAAGAAAAGTACAAATAGCACCACATCATTAAGAATGACTAAAAGCTACATAAGGACATGATATGACAGTCTTTGAGAAAGTGTCCATGGACATAAAATACATGGAGCAAGACAATCAGGAAGCAGCAATGAGGAAATGTTAAAGACACATGCAGACACAACAGGACAACAGTTGCATCTGGCAGTGACTATCAATCATTAAACTAGCTGCATGCAATTCAAATGAGGCAACATAAAGACTGAGCAACATATGAGTACAACAAATAGACAACACAAGCAAGCAACAGTATGTTAAAAAACACAGGCTAACAGGAGCACATGTGTACTGTAACTCATACGACCCCACTTCAAAGAAATTGAAATATCCCTTTAAGATCATAGATATGGACAAACGGAGCCACTCATAATAATTCACATTCCAAATGTCTCTTTATGATCCACGAACTGTTCGCCCGCCAATCACATGTTCAGAAATAAAGTGACATGGATGATAATTACACCTGCTGGTCATCACGGGCCGGGCTGAAGCAGATTCATCAGGATGTTTACTGTGTTTGTGCAGAGAGGAGAAAACCCCCGTGGGAGGCTAAAACAAGGGCATCTTCTGGGCTGATGTAACACAGCTGTAATGGCGTTGGCTTTGTTGACAGAGCATTACTCCTCTTGGCAACTTATGCATTATACAGGTGGTTCAGTGTGGAGAGACAACACATGTACACGAGCCCACGCTGCATCTGAGACGGATAGAGAGCAAACGCTTTTGTCAATTGTTGAAGTCCAAAAGGTTAAATCCTCCAACTTGTAACCCTGAACTTCCTTCTGTACGGCAGACTTTGCAAAGTATTGATTGGTTCACCTTGGTAACATTTCAAATGTAATTTTAAAAACAAGATATAGAAGAAATGCAGGATGTGTGTATTTGAGTTTAGAGCCTCAGGGTCTGTGCTTTGTTTGTTGCAAATTAGATTTCCTGCTTCTGGAGTGAAGGCAGAGTAGTGTTTAAGAGGAGGAAGAGACCGTAAAGACAAGACTATAGCTTACTAACTAAGGCTTCTCTTATTCATGACAAATGAAAACACGTCATGTGTTGATGCTGCAGCTTCAATGTGCAATTCATGCACGATTCATGCCTTAAGTGGGAAACTTTTAATTGCAAACTGAGAGCATTTTTAGCCTTTACCTGCACAATCATTTATATTTCATGAGCCGCTAATTGACTCCTTCATACTATCTTTGTCTTCCGGCATGCTAATCCTTGGGAGAGATCAGCACAGATGCACCGGGGCGAGTATGTATGAATCACCACGGTCGGCTATTGATCCCTGCTTCTCATTGAAAAACAACTTAATGAACATTCGCCAGGGCGTCACACAATGCATCAGCGTGTTCCAGCAGATAAGTGTTCTCATGGATTGACAAGAGGAAAAATAAGAGGCCGGTGGACACCAGAGTCCAGTCAGGGCAGGATCCATAGATTTATTGATCCCATCTCCAGATAAGAGATGTGAGAATAATGATGCTCTGAACGCTCGAGCTGGGATGGCACCGAATCCTCAGAGATCGGGCAGCGCAGGAGGAGGAGGGGGGGGAGTTCAGGACTGGGCTAGAAGTTGAAAAGCCAATTTGTGGACTCCTTTCCTGATGCAAGGACGTCATTAGCATCGAACACTGTTGACATCCACAGAGACCTCATGCAGCCTCTCAAAGAAGGGTCTCCGCGTCCTGACCAGAGATATGTAAAGCTAGCTCTCTCTTCACAGTGCAAGCATTCATTAACAAGTGAAAGACAAGCTCATATTGATGACCTTTGCAGCCACACAAACGCAGCTCCTCCGGGGAATATCTAAAAATAAGAAAGAATGGAAAATAAGCATCTTTACCAAACTATTTCAGTGCACTTGGCTCTCTCCAGCTTCAGCCCTAAAGGCCATGAGAGTTATCCTCTCCTCCCTCTAAAGTACACTTTGTCCCAGTTTCCTCACCAGATGGGCACACTTTTTAACTACTGAGGCTTCTTTGCAGTGATTATCATGGGCACAGCAGAAAATGAGTGCAAAGGAAGTTCGCTGCATCCTCTCCGACTCTCTTTATCTGAACAATTCAAAGGAAGGAAAATAAAATACTGAACAGAGATAGAGAGAAGAGCTGAGGACAGAGTCTGAGGGGTCAAAGGGAGAGGATGATGCAGACATGACATCCTCTGATTGATCAGTATCTGCGTCATTTCAACGCAACTGAGTTTTACTGTAACTGCATCAACGTGCAGGAATAAGTTTGGTTAACGTGACGAGGTTGGCGAGGTTTAAGACTGAAAAACTTCAGGGCTACAACAAAGAAGTCTGCAAATCAAAGACGGTGCATGCAGTAAAAACACAGAAAGGGAAACTGCAAAGTTTAAGGACTGATGCATGGAGGAGAAACCTTGTTTTACTTCACCATCAGTGGAAATCTTCAGTTTGATGTTCGTACAGCTACGTTAGCTTACTTTGAGAAGGCTACAGACATGAATGTTAGGATGGATGCAGCTCAAAATGTGAGGATCATGCTCATCAATCTATAACAAACGCTCACTTATCATGGTCGCCATATCTGGTGCAAGCGCAGAACGGTTCAGTAACCATCATGATGCAAATTAAAGCAGATTAAACGATGTTGCTAAAGCTCAAATACTAAAAAACAACAACAGGATACATTAGCAGCATAAATAAATACAGAAGAAGAAGAAGAAGAACTATAACATGCTCAACGTGAGCTCAAACTGTACGTCTACCTGGAGGGCTTCGAGCTCCCTGTCTTGCAGGTTCCTGTGACTCATGGCTGCAGATGATTAGTCCTTCCTAGAACTATTAATGTTAACCTATCAGGGTCATTTTAGTTCCTTATTGTGAACTTCTTAACCTCTGATTGCACCCTTTGTTCTTAACTGATCATATTTCTTTCACAGTTATATTTCTGTTTGTTTATCGTGCATTTTAACGTTTCTTTTATTCGCTCTATGTCATTGTACATGAGGGCTTCACTCTTCATTTTCAAGACTAAACAAAGAGAATCATTATTACAGTTGTTAATGGTCATATTAGAACTGTTTGTTTGCTAACAGTAGTTTTATTACCATTATTATCAGCATCGTTGCCATATGTCTGTAATAGCAGCTGCTGTTGTTGAAGCTTTATTTGTTTGTCTCTCTCTCTCTTCATCTCCCTCTATCCCTCTCTCCAACACGGTATGTCTCAGATGTGTGTCTAACATGAGTCTGGTCCTGCTGGAGGTTTCTGCCTGTGAAAGGAAGCTCCCAAATCCTTGCTCCTGGTGTTTTAATATTGATTCTGTAAATAATATAAGAGTATGGTCTACACCAGGGGAAGTTGTGGAGTTGTGAAGTTAGGATGTCCTCCGTTTTTCATTCCCTGCACACATGTGTGCTAACAAGGAGCTTAGGAGGGAGGCATGCTAGTTGTAGGCTGTCTTAATAAACACAAAGGTCGGTTTGACTCCCCACGTCTGCAGATTTGAAGATCTAGTGGATGATTTTTATTTATCATGGATAAGTGCTAGCACTAGTTAGCATAGCTACATGTCCTAGCTTTAGCTGTGTACCAAGACACACGTCGACATACTGACAAATAAAACAACAAGAAACACTAAATCTGTGACCAATCCTTCATAAAAGGTCCTGCTGCCTTTCTGGTAGAGGTCGGTTTTACTCCCCACGTCTGCAGATTTGAAGATCTAGTGGATGATTTTTATTTATCATGGATAAGAGCTAGCGCTAGTTAGCATAGCCACATAGCTACATGTTCATAGCTGTGTACCAAGACACACGTCGACATACTGATAAATAAAACAACTAGAAACACTAAATCTGTGACCAATGGTTCAGAAAGGTCCTGCTGCAGGCGCCTCTCCGTCAGGATCAGATTCTGGATCAGATTCAGAGGGTTGAAGTAACGCGGGTCTGTGAGCAGCCGAGTATATTCAGCCAACATGTAAACATTAGATCAACGTGCTGGAGAGCCGAGGCACATCCACTTCCTGAGGGGGCGTGGTCAGAGAGAAAACAGAGTGTTTTGATGAGGAATGAAGAAGAGGACTTTTCAGGCAGACCAGAATCGGATTTCAAAGTGTTTTTTTGAGCATAAACTTTAAAGACATGTTTTGGGGACCTCTTAGACCAATATATATTGATGAAAAAAGCGTGATATGTCCCCTTTAATAAACACAAAGGTCGCTTTGACTCCCCACGTCTGCAGATTTGAAGATCTACTGGATGATTTTCATTTATGATGGATAAGTGCTAGCGCTAGTTAGCATAGCTACATAGCTACATGTCCTAGCTGTAGCTGTGTACCAAGACACACGTCGACATACTGACAAATAAAACAACAAGAAACACTAAATCTGTGACCAATGGTTCAGAAAGGTCCTGCTGCAGGCGCCTCTCCGTCAGGATCAGATTCTGGATCAGATTCAGAGGGTTGAAGTAACGCGGGTCTGTGAGCAGCCGTGTATATTCAGCCAACATATAAACATTAGATCAACGTGCTGGAGAGCAGAGGCCACACCCACTTCCTGAGGGGGCGTGGTCAGAGGGAAAACAGAGTGTTCTGATGAGGAATGAAGAAGAGGACTTTTCAGGCATGCCAAAGTCTGATTTCAAAGTGTTTTTTTGAGCATAAACTATAAAGACATGTTTTGGGGACCTCTTAGACCAATATATGTTGATGAAAAAAGCGTGATATGTCCCCTTTAATTAACTATAGAAAGAAACTTAAAAAACTAAAACGTACTCTTAAACAAATCCACAGGAAAAAAAAACAAGAACACACAGGAACATGCAGACTCACTGAGGTAAGAATAGACAATGAACCAATGCTAAAGGGAGGAAACAGAGACTATCTACACACACTGGGTAACAAGTAGCAAGACACAGGTGAGACCAACAAGGCACAGGTGAGACCAACAAGGCACAGGTGAGACCAACAAGGCAGAGGTGTACACAATCAAAAAGGAGGAAAAACACAGGAACTAAAACTAAACTAAAAACATGCTACAATATAAAACACTGAAAACCACCTCCACAACAAGACCACAAGAAATCAGACTAACCAAATATCATCTCTGAAATGATGTCTCATTACATGTGCATTTTTGATTCGATGCAATCTGACACAAAACAGCCTCTCTGCTTCTCCTCATCCTCCAAATGATCCCATCCTTCCAAACAATGAACCACAACAACCGTTATTTTACAGATGACTTAACACGTACTCAGATCTAGGTGTAAGATTTAGGATGCAACTTATACTTAGTGCTCGTTTTTGTAAAGTGTCTTTAAGTAGCTTTAGTAATAATTTGGCACCATGCAACAAAGAATGGAGCGATTGATTGACTGGATATGTGGATGTTGATATGTTCAAAGAGACCTTGACCTGACTGTAACAAGAGCTTCTTCAGATCCCACGTATCTGACTGTCAGCACACGGCTACATTCATCACGCTAAGCTAACGAACACGTCAAACTGCTGGAAACGATCCCATCAAGAGTGTAATCACGATGAAGGTCACATCCAGTTGCTGGTCAGTAATCTTCAAACAAAAAAAGAAAAACTGCACGTGGGAACCATAACAACATGATACACACTTCAGCAATAATCCATGCGATGCCCTGCACATTTGCAGATAATCTATATCTCATTTGCGGTGACGTGCCCTTTGTCTTCGTGTGCCTGAGTCGTGCAAAGGTCACACGGTGCAAAGCAGGAGAGAATCATCAATGCGGGGTCGATACGCCGTGAGCTCCTGAGAGTAAGTGGGTGAGATGGTTGTCATATTGGAACAACAGAAGTCAAACCGTCGGACAGGAAGCCATCCTGACGCTCACAGTGAGCGCCTGTTGTTCTCGTGCGCCTGTTTCCCCGCTGAGGAGGATTTTTGTAAATTAACTGGAATATCAAACGACTTTCACACAGAACAATTAATTCTACACTTTAGTGTACAAATTGTCAATTATTTCCAACCAAGCATGTGATTATGAAAGAAACAAAACATGCATTTATTTGGTAATAATTATGGGAAGTATTGTATAAATAGATATTAATTAATATCTTTGTGTGAAATGAGGTTTGCTGGAAATGCGTGCGTGCTTTCAAAGTTCACTCGGCGGCCTCCAAGCAGAGCCGACTGGTTAGGCCTCATCACTTTTCAATTACCAAGGGGCATTACTCTGCATTGAATCATTTTATTCTCCTGATGTGCCCGCCTGTGTTTAAAGCCTCCTCTTAAAAGAGAACAAGCTAGTCGACAGAATTTGGAGACATGCTTGAAATGGGCTAACCACAGAGCAGCAGCAGCAGCAGCAGCAGCACAGAGACGCTCAATGTGGGGAGCTCATGAGAGGGAAGGAGGGTGGTGGTGGGTGGGGAAGGAGGAGGGGGTATCTAAGCTGAACAGTAAACACCGACATCTCCCCGCTAAACCGTCAACATCTTCTCCGGTAGGGCAGATCAAAGACGCACGCACTCACAAACTCTTATCGACGCACAAAAGCACCACTGCTGCACGGTGGAGAACGAGCCTGTAAAGGGGATTGCTGCTTTTCAGAAGCAAGTGTTCTGAGGGAGGAAGGGGGAAGAAGAAGAAGAAGAAAAAAAAAGTGGTGAATAATTTTCAATACAAACATGTGGCTGTTAGAGATATCACAAGACGAGGAGTAAAAAGGCTTGCTTTCCTTCCACTCAGAAATCCACAAGGGTGAAAGGATACTTTGCTTCCTCCACAAAACTCCGGCGCTGAACCGAGCGTTTTAAGTGTGTGAATGTTGACAGGAGGTGTAAGCATATAAACAACCTGCTCAGACAAAGCTCGTGTGTTTCTGTGGAAGTGCTGAAACTCTCCTGCAACAAGGAAGTGATCAACTAAAAGCTTTAGACCTATTTATTTCAGAAGATTCACGCCTCTCTAAATCTGAACTCTAGTAGTTTAGAGAGGAAGTAAATCCTTCTTTTAACCTACAAAGCTCTTAAAAATCAGACACCCTCGTATCTTAAAGAGCTCATAGTGCACTATTACCCCTCTAGAACTCTACGCTCCCAACATGCAGGCCTGCTCATCGTACCTAAAGTCTCTCAAAGTAGTATGGGAGGTAGAACCTTCAGTTATCAGACCCCTCTCCTTTGGAATCATCTACCAGTCAGGGTCCGGGAGGCAGACATCCTCTCCACTTTTAAGAGTAGGCTTCAAACTTTCCTTTTTGATAAAGCTTATAGTTAGAGCTGGATCAGGCTTGGACCAGGTCTTAGTTATGCTGCTATAGGCCTAGACTGCCGGGGGAACTGGCACACTGACACACTGGGATCCTAGCTCACCCCCTTCCCCCCCAACCCCTTCATCACTTACTTTAACTCTGCCTGTCCAATTAAAGTTACTAACCATAGACCTTTCTGGAGTCCCTGAGCTCCCTTGTCTCGTAGGTTCCTCTGAGCTGCCGTAGACGTCCTCCTGCTGCGGACGATCTGGACTCCAGCGGCAACAGCTTCTACTACTTGTCTCATCACTATCACCTCTCTCTCTTACTCCCCTCTATCCCTCTTTCCAGACCCAACTCAGTCGAGGCATGATGGCTGTCTAACATGAGTCTGGTCCTGCTGGAGGTTTCTGCCTGTTAAAGGAAGTTTGTCCTCTCCACTGTAACTAGCTAAATACTGCGATGTGCAATGCTCATGGTGGATTAAGGTGGGGTCAGACTGAGTCTGATCCTGTCTTGGTGTTGGGTCTCTGTTCATAATTTGACATAGAGTGGTCTAGACTTGCTCTGTTTGTAAAAGTGTCTTGAGATAACGTTTGTTGTGATTTGGCGTGATGCAAATAAAGATTGATTGACCGCTCTCAAACTATGAAGCCCATGCTGAAGTGTTGTAAACTGCAGTTCCTCGAGCGTCCACTTGAGACTGGCTGCAGAAACACAGGAAACCACATACACACCCATTCAAAGAAGACCATCTTTGCAGCAGAAATAAGTTCAGCATTTCCAATATGGCTGCCGCCGCAATTGCTTCAAAACAGCGCTCAGGAACAGACGGGTGACGTCACGGATACTACGATGGTTATTTATACAGTCTATGTGCTCCCATCAGGTTGGCACTGTAGACTGCTGCAAGCTAACAACAATGGGGCTCATTCACTAACAGTGTGTAAAAACGTTTGAAGCACAAATCTGGGATTCATCAATATGTTCTTACACTGCAAACAAAACCAGAACTTCCTCAGACCATGCATATGCACAAATGATCACAGCCAACTTTCTCAGATAATGTAAACACATACTCTTTAACTAAACGCATGACATATTTAAACTACTGTCAATAAAAGAAAAAAGACAGATGACTGTCATATTGCCATCTGGTAAAAAGAAATGCTGAAAACTCATCACATTTTCTATTTTCAAGGTTTTATTTCAAGGTTAGCTTCTACTTTTGTTGATATTTTTTTATTATAATGAGTAAAATTCACTATTTTAGACAACTTTTAAAAAAAAAAACATTCTGGAAGACATCTCATGACCCCCTATTTGGGTCTCGACCCCCACTTTGGGAACCCCTGCCCTAAGAAACAGATGGCTAGTTGGTGAGCATATTTTATGTTATATTAATCTTAAGTCTTGATCCTGTTTATGCTGAAATGTTGTTGTTTATATGTGAGATATGGCCTGGCTTATGACTCCATTTTTATTTCCGGCTGTTTCTGAGGTAATTCTGATTTTTAAGTTGTTCTATTTTGAGTGTTATTGTCAGTATCAGTATATCGCAGCAGCCCTACCTGCATGATGACCTGAAGTGGAGAGAGGATGCTGAGAGTGACGGCCCAGTGTCTGGATGAAGACTTTAACATGAGAAACGTCACGTTGGGGGATAAACTGAAGGAGGATGAAGTGCAGATTTAAAATAAAAAGGTTCTAAGAAACAAATGACTGAAATATCTAAAAAACTGAATCCAAAAAGTCCAAAATAACACAAAGAAGAGTGACTGAAGAGATCCAACACAGGGCAGTAGAACACAGAGGGATTAAATACACAGAGTGATTAACACAGGTGTGGACACAGGTGAAACTAATCAGGCTCATCAACAAGGAGGGAGACACACAAGAACAGGAAGTGAAACTAAACTGGAAGCACAGGGATCAAGAACTACAAAACAAATACACAAAGGACTACAAAACAAGACCTGGATCACAAACACAAGACCTGGATCACAAACACAAGGAAGACAGAGGATAACTTAGAACGGGTTCCTCCCTGTGTTTATTCTGTAATGAGTGATCCTGTCTTCCCTGTGTTCTCTGTGTTATTTTGGACTTTTGAAATGTAGTTTTTCTCTATTTTGTATTATTATTATTATTATTATTATTATTATTATTATTATTATGTTCCTAATATGTCTTGCCATTATTTTATTTCTGCTTCTTTCTTGTTTTTCAGTCGCTGTAAAGCTCTTTGGGTTGCATTTGATTTGTATGAAAGGTGCTTTATAAATAAAGCTTGATTGATTGATTGAGTTTATTTAAAGCTGCTGTGAGGAACTTTTGATTTATACCAATTATGGCGCCCCATTATGGACAGAGTAATACCTCTTATCTCTTGTTCTGTACATGCAAAAGTAGCGTTTTCAACAAAAAGCTCACCCTGTTGTCTTTTAACAGCCAGATGTATCACTCAATGTGATTATTTGCCATGAAACAGCTGAAAAAGGGTGATTCCAAAGCCAAATGTCAATCATGTGGTCTGACACCTACCCCCTCTGAGGGGTTTAAGGCATTAAAAATGACAACAGAGAAGGTATCAGTGTTGTTGTTTATGGTTTTGTTTGCTTTTTGAGGGTCATAAAGAGACATCAGTGTTGGTTTCAGTCTGTTTCTCAGCTGGTGAAAAACTCCTCATAGTGCCTTTAAAGAGATTTACTTTATTTGTTTTAATATTTAATACTTTCATTTGGGAATCGTTCACTTTCCATTTCTCTACAATTGTTCTTGAATTATCCAGCAAGGTATTTTCGTACCGTGATTTTAGTTTTTTTGCAGGGTGCTGAAAAAAAGTGTGCAGTGGTTTAATTTGAGTTACAACACACCTTAAACAATGAAAAAGGATTACTTTATTTACAAAGAAATATAAGCAAAAAATGTAAATCACAACTGTCCATATCTGAGAATTGAAATGAAATAATAGTTATTAAATTTTCAGTTTCTTTAAAATCATTAGAGAATTAGAGTGAATCATATCATGAACCAAAAATGACTTTAATGTTATATTAATTTGTTAATGTGGAAATATTTGGGTTGCACCTGTTTCAGCTGCGTTCATGCCCGTTGAAAATGAAGGCATTTAGTACAATGCAAATACATTAAACAACCTTATATGTGTCCAACTGAGCATTAACATGTTTCATGCATCAGAATATATGATGACTAGTTACCTTTAAGTATTGTAATTGTGCAAAAAGTCAAACCTCACAGGCTTGTTGCCTTTATTGGAATGTCAATGCACATAAATGTGTTTTCTTTTTTAAGATGAAAAACCAAAATTATAATAAGAGTAAGGAAGCTATTTTTGAAATGTGAGGAGTAGAAGTAAAAAGTCAGCTGAAAAGAATTACTCCAGTAAAGTATAGATACCCAACATTTCTACTTAAAGCTCCTGTGAGGAACTTTCTGTTTGTGTTGGCTTTGGCGCCCCCTGTGGACGAAGTGATACCTCTATCGTTGCTGAATTAATTATGTTTCTGACACAAAATCTCCTTCTGCTCCAATTAATAGTCAAATATTTTACTCATTAAGAATTTTTGCTGTATAAAAAGTACTAAAAGGGTTTTTCTTTGATGTGCTGTTGATCACCTTGTCTGACACCTACCCCCTCAGAGCTGTTTCAGGCTTTAAAAATTATAAAACAGAAACTGTTAAAACATTTTCTAATGGTTTTGATTGATTTTGAGGGTCATGAAGAGGCATGGTTGTTGATTTCAGCCTGTTTCATAACCACTCAAAAACTCCTCACAGCACCTTTAAGTAAGGTAACAAAGTATCTGTACTTTGTTACTTGGCACATCTGGTTAATAGGAATAAAAAAAGCCAGCCTTTAAAACTGTGAAAAGCAAAATATTGATCCCTGTTATTATAAATATCAACCATTGAAATGAACGAGCACAGAATGCATTTCAATAATCCAGAGACTAATGAGTGTTTACAGAAACGACAGACTAACTCAAGTCTCCAGTGGAAAATTAGACTCTGCCAAAGCATCAGTGTTTTTCTAAATTATCAGGACAAATATATAAATGTCCTTTCTTCCAGCAGCCGAGGATTAAGCTCTTTCTTTTAACAGTTTCACAGAGACTCTGCTTTGTTGTTAACTCTGGAGACTGCAGCTCTTGGCACACGGAGCCTTCATCTGGATAGTGTCGCTCCAAGGATCCAATTCCTGTTTTAATTGACTGTCAGTCATAGCGTGCGGTCAACAATAACACCGGGATTTTGCAGATTCCTTTATAATATTCTTGACAACAAATCAATAAACAAGAGCCGGAGCAGTAGGAGAGATTTCCTGTCACTAACTGTGGCTGTCAATCTGTCTCCTCTTTAAAAAACGAGCCCTGCTCGTGATTCCTCCCGCCTGCAGAGGCAACAACACTCATCACGTTCCAGTATCTCCTCTTCTTTAACTCCTTGATATCAACATGTGATTAAAAACTAAACATGTTATCCTTCTTTGTTTGTTTAATTCTTCTGATTCTGCTGAAAAGAATGCACGAGAATAAGATATGTTAATCTTTTGTTTTCAAAAACACAGAGAAGGACCTGGATTAATCTCACACAACGGCGTGTGTTTCGCCCTCGTGCAGATGAAAACAAAATTTGCATTGAAAATAAATAAAAACAGCCTCAGGGACGATGATAACTAGGAAAGAAAAGAAGGTATTGTTCAGGAATAATTATGAGGAAAACTCAAGAGAGAGAGCAGGAGGAACAGATCAAATCATTGATGATTACTTTGTTTTGTGGTGATACACTTCAGACGGACGTACCTCACCTTAAAGCAGGTGGAATCACTTCATTTACTGCATATCAGAGAGTATACACACGCCTATAGAGAGACACACATATAGTATCTCTGTCAGAGTCAACACGCCATCTTTATAGTTGTTTTACTCCACAATGTGACGGACAGGAAGCACTCTGATGATCAGATAAACAGCTTCAGGCTATTTTCCTCTAATGACAAGCTGTTACCATTGTTAACTCCGGTTCCTTCCTCTGTGTGCGAGGCGGCTGTGTGTGGAGCAGCAGCAGCAGCAGCAGCAGCAGCATAAAGAACATGTCCACAGGCGCCCTATGTCAGCCGGCTGACCTACTTTATTCTCTGTAAGGTCTCGCTGCTCCCTCAAGAAGCCCTCCACAACAAAGACACCATTTTGTCTTCATTAGATCCAGAAAGTGTCATCCCAGTTTGCCTCCAAATGATATTAGCTGTGTTTACAATGTGTTAACGCCAAATGAGCCGCACACAAATAAACAAATGAGAGGTGATGGAAACGAGCGAGAGCTAATGAGCATTGCCGTGTGTGATACAGAGGTAATGCAAAGAGCGGGACTACCTGCACGTGTAATTGGAAAAGTCTGGCGGTAACAGCGAGGGTGCGCCCTGTGAGATGTTCCCGCTGACACTTTGCATCCCTCTGTTGGTCCCCGTCCACATTACCATTCACTGCATGCAGCTGCAGCTTTTAATCATTAATACATTTCAAATTAAATACAATTACAAAGCATGATCAATGATGGAGCTTTAATTACTGCTAATAACTGACCATCTGCCTGGAGACCGAGGGGTAAGAGCGAGGCACTAAGATGCACCCTGAGCACAACGTCCCCCAAATGTGACAGAGCCATGAAATGACGGCCTTAATTAAAAGTCACATTAAAACCGGCCCACCTGAGCTGAGGGGCTGCAGGAGAGTGAGAACCAGGACTCTTACCCACAAACAGAAGGACGGATCTTAGTGTTGCACCAAGTGAGATGTTGGTATCTGCTGCATGCATCAGAGACCCGGAGATTCATTTTTGTCCTCTGTGGAGGACATGAATTTTAGCCATGTAAGTTAAGCACCATATATGCAGTCTGTAAAAACCCTGCTGTCCTTTCAGAGGACATCCTGGGCCTTCTAATGATGTCTCACTTGTGGAGGTGTGGCCAAAGGGGCATTTCAACCGGAGGAACTTTACCACTGAACTACGTGCGTTTCGACCGGTGGACCCAGGGTCTAAATTTAGTTCAGGGGTAGATAATCTCCCCCCTAAAAAGCCCCTGCTAGAGGGGTAGTACTTTTCAAAAAGCCCTGGGGCTTTCAGGGGGCGGGGCCTGCAATGCTGAAGGTGTCTGATTGGTAGATTAACCTCAGTGTTTTTATTCCGCCCTCCGTCCACAATAACATCACACACATCTGTGATTCTCTTGATTTCTCTTTCTTTCATTAGTTTTTATTTGTTCTATCTTTTTTGTATGTGTGTGTACTTTTCAAAAGAAGAAGCTGTGATTGTCTTGATTTAGCAGCTTGTAACAGTAGTCTTCTCTCAGCCCACCGTGAATGCGTCTCTCCTCCCGGTGTTCCGGTTTTCAACGTGACCCTGTAAACTGGAGACCTTCAGCTGAACGTGTCAGTGTTTGTGTTGATTTATTCATTGCTTTTTCCATGTTTTTAACCGCAGGCACAACATTTTCACGTCATGTTTTTCTTCTTTTGGAGCACAATTTCAAGTTTGAGGAAAGTTTTTTTTTTTGGACAGGGTCAACTTTTTTTTGTCAAATTTTTTTTGTCAAATTTTTTTTGTCAAATTTTTTTTGTCAAATTTTTTTTGTCAAATTTTTTTTGTCAAATTTTTTTTGTCAAATTTTTTTTGTCAAATTTTTTTTGTCAAATTTTTTTTTGTCAAAAACATTTTTTGTCAAAAACATTTTTTGTCAAAAACATTTTTTGTCAAAAACATTTTTTGTCAAATTTTATTTTTGTCAAAAATTTTTTTCATTTTTTTTTAAAAAATAATTCAAATTTTTTTTTTCAAACTTTTTTTTCAATTTTTTTCCAAAAACTATTCACACTCATTGTTTTTCCATCTGTGATTCTCTTGATTTCTCTTTCTTTCATTAGTTTTGATTTGTTCTATCTTTTTTGTATGTGTGTGTACTTTTCAAAAGAAGAAGCTGTGATTCTCTTGATTTAGCAGCTTGTAACAGTAGTCTTCTCTCAGCCCACCGTGAATGCATCTCTTCTCCCGGTGTTCCGGTTTTCAAAGTGACCCTGTAAACTGGAGACCTTCAGCTGAACGTGTCAGTGTTTGTGTTGATTCATTCATTGCTTTTTCCATGTTTTTAACCGCAGGCACAACATTTTCACGTCATGTTTTTCTTCTTTTGGAGCACAATTTCAAGTTTGAGGAAAATAGTTTTTTTTGGACAGGGGCCAACTTTTTTGTCAAATTTTTTTTGTCAAATTTTTTTTGTCAAATTTTTTTTGTCAAATTTTTTTTGTCAAATTTTTTTTGTCAAATTTTATTTTGTCAAATTTTATTTTGTCAAATTTTATTTTGTCAAAAACAGTTTTTGTCAAAAACAGTTTTTGTCAAATTTTTTTTTTGTCAATTTTTTTTTCATTTTTTTCAAAAAAAAATAATTCAATTTTTTTTTTTTCAAACTTTTTTTTCAAACTTTTTTTTCAAACTTTTTTTTCAAACTTTTTTTTTCAATTTTTTTCCAAAAACCATTCACAGTCATTGTTTTTTCCATCCGTGATTCTCTTGATTTCTCTTTCTTTCATTAGTTTGTATTTGTTCTATCTTTTTTGTATGTGTGTGTACTTTTCAAAAGAAGAAGCTGTGATTCTCTTGATTTAGCAGCTTGTAACAGTAGTCTTCTCTCAGCCCACCGTGAATGCGTCTCTCCCGGTGTTCCGGTTTTCAAAGTGACCCTGTAAACTGGAGACCTTAGCTGAACGTGTCAGTGTTTGTGGAGTTTACACAGCTGATGATGGTGATGGTCTAAAGTCGTTTATGAGGGATGCATCCGGCTGAGAGTCTCCAGTTAACAGGGTCGCTGTTTAAACCAAAACACCGGCCGATCTCTGCGATCACGGCTTTTTGAGTTCAAAAGGATTTTAAAGCCGTGTTGAAACGTCTTTGCTACTCGCGCTTATCTCCTCTCACGTGTTGATTCAGTGAATCCATCTGTGATGAAATATAGCACCATCTAAAACAGACCAGCTGAGTCTCTTCATGCTAACAGGCTAACTGTTGTGTTAATTCATTCATTGCTTTTTCCATGTTTTTAACCACAGGCGCGAAGTTTTCACTTCTTTCATGCTTTTCTGCTTTTTGAGCACAATTTCAAATTTGAGGAAAATTAATTTTTTCGACAGGCTCCGGGTCAACTTTTTTGTCATTTTTTTTTTTTGTCAAATTTCAAAAAAAAATTTGGCAATGTTATTTTTTTTTGTCAAATATATTTTTTTTTTCCCCCAAAAAAATTTATTTTTTTTTTTTCAATTTTATTTTTCAGTTTTATTTTCAATTTTTTTTTTCAAATTTTTTTTTTTCAAAATTTTTTTCTTCAAAATTTTTTTTTTCAAAATTTTTTTCTAAATTATTTTAAAGCCGTGTTGAAACGTCTTTGCTACTCGCGCTTATCTCCTCTCACGTGTTGATTCAGTGAATACATCTGTGATGAAATATAGCACCATCTAAAACAGACCAGCTGAGTCTCTTCATGCTAACAGGCTAACTGTTGTGTTGCTCATAATGATACCTGCCTGTCCGTCTGCTTCTATGGTGTCATCTGTGATGAATGGCATTCCTCTTTGTTTTACTGCCCTCTACTGGTCTGGTGGTGTAGTGCATTTACTTTTGTTTCTCCTGGGGGCACAGGAACCTTTTAGACCTTATGAAGCCCAAAGATGCATTTCCATATCAGGAATGCTGACTCCAACTACAAACTTCAGCAAATCCAGAGGCCTTCAAAGAGGTAAAGCCACCACATTGCAATCAATGCATATTTCCCTTAGCTTTAATAAAATCTAACAGATGAGGTTTTTATGTTAAAGCCTTTTTTCCCTGCCCCTAAGAGTGAATATGATTTAATGTGGGGCCTTTCTTTAAGCCAGCCACAAGTGGACATTTGAAGAATCTGCAGTTCTCTGCTGTTACATACTGACTTCATTTTTCAACATCAGAGGTTGCCGCTCGGTGAAGCCTCTTTTTTCTCTCACTTGTCACGGTTTCTTTGTTGCCGGAGAATCCATATCTGTGAAATAACTTCTGACAGAGACACCACAGCCCTCCGTGCTCTGAGGGCATCGCTCCTCTCTGTCTGTGCTCTCTAACCTCTCCCAGGATTGTTGTCAAATTTGTGTACAGTTAGCATTTTCTCTCGCCCCACTTCTGTCTGGGAAATTTAAAAGCATGTGTTTCTTTGAGGCTGAGAGCTGTGTAGACATACCCCCGGCTGTTCGGTTTGTGAGTGCCTGAGTGTGTATCTGCAGACTTGTTTTGATCATATCACGGGGTAAGATGCCGTAAAAAAAGCCCAAGAAGGGAAACAAACACAGACATCAACACAATTGCTAATAATGGCTGCACCCTGAAATGTGATCATTTTGTCAGATCAAGCTGCTCAGACATTAAAAAAACAATCCTATCAGAGGCTGCCACACATTAGGCGGCGTGAGACTGTGAGTGTAAGTTGTATCTCTGTGCCATAATTACCTTGTCTAAACACTACAGCAGCAACCATAACAACCATCTGCACAGACGCTTTGGACCGGTTCACAAGGCCAGAGCCGACGGAGTCATAATGATGTTGTTTACTTCGACTCCGTCTCCTACTGTTGCTTATTTTCTGCGACTCTCTCCACTCCTTCTTGCATATGCACTCCTTCTCTCTGCATTTCCATCCCTTCTTTTTTTCCCCTTTCAAACGTTGAAGTAAGACACGGCGGCTCAGGCTCCATCAAGATAGCAGGGGGCTCTAGCAGCAGGGGACATGCCAGAGGGTACTTTGCTGAAACATGTCTTGACGACTAAGACCAGATTGGGCTCGGGGGGGAAAAGGAGATGGTTGCTCTTTGAAAGCCTGCACAGTGTCTGGAGATGTGGTCCTCACGGCTGTGGAGCTTGTTATCCAAGGAAGAAAACACAACTCAGATGGGGCTTGATTCCTTTTTCTAAACCCACGCACACTTCTGCCTGAATGGGCTCCCTCTGTTCATCCTCCCATGTCACTTTCAGTCAGACTTGTGAAGAAATTTGCATTAAGAGTGTTTCTGCGTCTCATTAGCTCATCCTCCTTCTGACAAACAAAGTTTCTGCAATTTTCAGAAGCAAAGTTTTTATTTTAGGAAGTGTCTGGAACATTTATTAACTCCTTATCTGGAGAAAAACACAACTTTAATAATTGATCAAACAGGTGGAGTGCACATAAAGGATACACAAACACTCCAGTTATCTTCTTGAAGGCTCAAACTTCTGTTGATTGATGAAATTAGCGCCAATTCATTGAACCCTCCCAGCTCAAACATCTTTAACTCCGCGGGGGGTTCGGATTAGAGGATTGGTGTTTTAATGAATTACAAACTGCAAAACATAAATCTGGTCCATCTCCTGTGACTCACTCTGTCAAGTTATTAGTACAAACAACACAAGAGCATTCAAACATGTCAGGGAAATGGTTTTGTGATGATGATAGTGATGAGGATAATAAAGTCTTGAGTAAATATGCAGCGTCTGACATTAACATCCAGAATGATGTTGATGCTGTTCATCAGCTTCGTCCTGCGTAACAAAAGTCTGTTAGTGTCAGAGAGTTTAGATCATAAGAAGATGCTGACCGGGCTTTAAATATTCCTCCATCAGCATCAGGGATTCTGACGTTTCTTTAACTGGACATTGACTTTCTGTCCGTCAAACAAATGACGGCAGAGGAGAGAGGAATGTAGGGCAAGTCCTGAGGAAACAGGATATAGTGTTGGAGTCGAGACATGACAGGGACTGAAACGTGACCAAGACCAGAGTACACCATGAGCAAGACATGACCGAGACCGAGACATGAGTGAGGCGTGACAGAGACTGAGACATGACTGAGACGTGACATGACCAAGACCAAGACTAAGACATGTCCGAGGCACGATGGAGGCCAAAACATGACCGAGGCTTGACCGTGACATGACAGACTGAGACATGACAGAGACCGAGACATGACCGAGATCAAGACATGACTGAGGCATGATCGAGGCCAAGACATGACCGGTACATGACAGAGTCCGAGACATGACAGAGATCGAGACATGACCGAGACCATGACATGACCATGACCAAGACCAAAACATGTCCGAGGCATGATGGAGGCCAAAACATGACCGGACATGACAGAGACTGAGACATGACTGAGATCGAGACATGACCGAGATCAAGACATGACCAAGGCATGACAGAGACTGATGCATGACCGAGATAGAGACATGACCGAGGCATGACAGAGACTGAGACATGACCGAGATCAAGACTTGACTGAGGCATGATAGAGGCCAAGACATGACCGGGACATGACAGAGATTGATGCATGACCGAGATAGAGACATGACCCAGGCATGACAGAGACATGACAGACTGAGACATGACAGAGACTGAGACATGACAGAGATCAAGACTTGACTGAGGCATGATCGAGGCCAAGACATGACCGAGATCGAGACATGACAGAGATCGAGACATGACCGAGACCATGACATGATGAAGACGAAGACCAAAACATGTCGGAGGCATGATGGAGGCCAAAACATGACCGGACATGACAGAGACTGAGACATGACCGGGACATGACAGACTGAGACATGACTGAGATCGAGACATGACCGAGATCAAGACATGACCAAGGCATGACAGAGACTGATGCATGACCGAGATAGAGACATGACCGAGGCATGACAGAGACATGACAGACTGAGACATGACCGAGATCAAGACTTGACTGAGGCATGATAGAGGCCAAGACATGACCGGGACATGACAGAGACATGACAGACTAAGACATGACAGAGACTGAGACATGACCGAGATCGAGACATGACCGAGACCATGACATGATGAAGACGAAGACCAAGACATGTCCGAGGCGCGATGGAGGCCAAAACATGACCGAGGCATGACAGAGACTGAGACATGACCGGGACATGACAGACTGAGACATGACCGAGATCAAGACATGACTGGGGCATGATCAAGGCCAAGACATGACTAGGACTGAAACATGACCAAGACCAGAGTACACCAAGAGCAAGACATGACCGAGACATGATGGAGACCGAGATCAAGACATGTCCAAGTCCAAGACATGACTGAGGCATGACCCAGGCCAAGACATGACCAGGATGAAACGTGACCGAGACCAGAGTACGCCATGAGCAAGACATGTCAGAGACCAAGACATGACTGAGACCAAGAAATGACCGAGACTGAGACATGACCGAGGCATAACCCAGACCAAGATATGACCGGGACATGACGGATACCAAGGCATGACAGAGACCAGAGTGCTCCAACACATCATGAGAAATAAGATGTTTATCTGGATGTGTCAGGGGATTGTGGCTTGTAATGAGTGTTATGTGATATATCTGATGGGATATTGATGAACAGACTTGCTATGCCTTGAGTTTTCTGCAGGTGTCTCATGCATCAGATACCTGCAGAGATTTTCAAAGATGCAGAACATTCAGAGGTTTTGACAGAGTCTGAGTCTGACACCAAAACAAGACAGAGTAAAGCTGCTTTGATTCTGAGGCAAGACTAAGATCATAAATCTTGCCAATGTGTAATAAGCAGGATAATAACAAGTCTTCTATTTCCCATAACTGCTAACCAAACATTATCACTTACATAATGCATATGATAACGGCCCCATCCATACCTCCTGACATGAATCCATTTGTGTTGTAACTGTCCCACTGAAGTGACAGAGAATATCACACATTGCTGAGGAGATATTTTTAGACCTTTTCTCCTCTGCTTGGCCAAACACAGAGGGATTTCTGAGCGATTGCCCATCTAAATAATGCAGAGCGTTCTCCCGCACACTCCACAGGCCACAGATGCAGAATGACTTGGATGACAGGCAACAGCTGATGAGATGCTTTGCCACAAAAGTCTTTTCATGTTTCCTCTCCCACATTGTGCTTTAGCAGCGCTCACCGAGTGAGGTGTGGAGGAGCTTTTCATGGAAACAGACAGATAAATGTCACAGGGGATGGAAATAGCAGCACAGAACCAATTTCAAGCATTTTTTTTTTTTTTAAATAATTGCTTGATATGAAAAAAAAGCTCACAAAATAAAAGTTTCAATAATTAATCATGTGAGGGACAAAAGCGGGAGAAAGGGAACGTATAAGCTTTGAAAAGCAGGATCAAAAAGCTTTATCAACACAGCAGGTAAACAGGCTGGAGACTGGAGGCAGTGCCAGAGAAATGAAAGACAGAAAAAAAACCCTCTCTCTGAATCCAAATCCTCATTTGACAGAATAATGAGAAGATCCCGACTGTAGCTGGTTTCATGAATCAAACAGAAAGTTCTCATCTGTGTTAAATAACAGAGACTTCAGCCAGATCTCTAAATAACTTTTGAGGGACGTCAGATTACAGAGCTTCGTTCCCCAGAAGCAGGTCTTATCAAACAGATCCTGCTAGTAAATGCACAGGTATCTGACTGCATGAAGATTCACACCATCACATGAATGAAACCCTGAATCATCACTGATTCTACCTCCAGCTGCAGGTGTGGTGTAAATACATTTGCTGCACTGAACACAATCTGCCTGATTAGTGTTCTCATCACACTGCAGGGTGCGGGGGGAATGTGCGTCTCAGTGTGATACTTCACAGTATATATTTCATTCCTTGATACTGAGGAACAAAGGAGAAGAAGAATTCATATCAGGCTGGAGCTGCATTGAGAGGCTTCAGAGTGGCACTCTAAAATAAGCTGCCAGATGACAGTAGTTAATGAATCTTTCATGTTTCTGCTTAAGTTGACAGGGAGAGAGAAAATAGCCTCACTTATACTCGTGTTGCTAAAGCAGTATAGCGCAGAGTGCTCTCCTCTGCAGGAAGCTGTGGCGAGGATGCAGAAAAGAACAACCGAGGTGGCCATCTTGTTTTCTTCTCACCTTGGGATATTTTAGGGAAGCCACTTTTACAAACTCCTGAAAGTGTCACCACACAGTTTGGGATGGATGCATGTGTGAAAGCAGACTTTATCCTGACTCCCCATCCAGTAAAGAGTCAAACTTGATTGAGCCTGATGGCCCGGTCACACCTTGACCATTTAGCCAGCGTTTTCCCAGCTTCTCACACTCACACACGCAGACACACAGCTCTACAGTCATGGTTCTGAGAATGACACAAATATTACATTTTCACAAAGTCTGCTGCTTCAGGGTTTTTAGGTGTTTTTGTCAGATGTTTCTATGGTATAATGAAATACAATTAGAAGCATTTCATAAGTATCAAAAGCTTTTATTGAGAATTTCACAGAATTCATGCAATAAGTCAATATTTGCAGTGTTGACCCTTCTTTTTCAAGACCTCTGCAATTCTCCCTGGCATGCTGTCAATCAACTTCTGGACCAAATCCTGACTGATGGCAGTCCATTCTTGCATAATCAATGCTTGGAGTTTGTCAGAATTTGTGGGTTTTTGATTGTCCACCCGCCTCTTGAGGATTGACCACAAGTTCTCAATGGGATTAAGATCTGGGGAGTTTCCTGGCCAAGGGCCCAAAATCTTAATGTTTTGTTCCCCGAGCCATTTTGTTCTGACTTTCGCTTTATGGCAAGGTGCTCCATCATGCTGGAAAAGGCATTCTTCATCACCAAACTGCCCTTGGATGGTTGGGAGAAGTTGCTCTCGGAGGACGTTCTGGTACCATTCTTTATTCATGGCTGTGTTTTTAGGCAAGATGGTGAGAGAGCCCACTCCCTTGACCGAAAAGCAACCCCACACATGAATGGTCTCAGGATGCTTCACTGTTGGCAAGAGACAGGACTGATGGTAGCGCTCACCTCATCTTCTCCGAACAAGCCTTCCTCCAGATGCCCCAAACAATGGGAAAGGGGATTCATCAGAGAAAATGACTTTACCCCAGTCCTCAGCAGTCCAGTCCCTGTACCTTCTGCAGAATATCAGTCTGTCCCTGATGTTTTTACTGGAGAGAAGTGGCTTCTTTGCTGCCCTCCTTGACACCAGGCCTTCCTCCAAAAGTCTTCGCCTCACTGTGCGTGCAGATGCACTCACACCTGCCTGCTGCCATTCCTGAGCAAGCTCTGCACTGGTGGTGGCCCGATCCCGCAGCTGTAACACCTTCAGGAGACGGTCCTGGTGCTTGCTGGACTTTCTTGGGCCCCCTGGAGCCTGTTTGGCAACAATTGAACCTCTCTCCTTGAAGTTCTTGATAATTGGATAGACGGTTGACTGAGGTGCAATCTTACTCGCTGCTATAAACTTCCCTGTTAGGCCCTTTTTGTGCAATGCAATGATGGCTGCACGTGTTTCCTTGCAGGTAACCATGGCTAACAGATGAGGAACAATGGTGTCATGCACCATCTTCCTTTTAAAGTGTCCAGTCACTCAATCATGACAGATTGATCGCCAGCCTTGTCCTCATCAACACCCACACCTGTGTTAATGTGTGTGACACCTGTGTGTCATTGAAATGATGTTAGCTTGTCCTTTTGTGGCAGGGCTGAAATGCAGTGGAAATGTGTTTTTGGTGATAAAGTTCATTTTCAAGGCAAAGAGGGACTTTGCAATGAATTGCAGTTGAGCTGATCACTCCTCATAACATTCTGGAGTATATGCAAATTACCATTTTAAAAACTGAAACAGCAGACTTTGTGAAAATTAATAGTTGTGTCATTCTCAAAACTTTTGGCCATGACTGTACATGTGTGTCAACCATCGCATACCTTACCTACAACTTATGGCAGGCGTATGCCGGATGTATGATCCATATGCTGCATACTCGCCGTACTACGACCTGTACCAGCGTGAAAACTGCAGCTAACAGGTTTCAACTTTAAAATGTGTGCTTCTACTTGCTCTGCTGCATCCTGTTTCTGCTCCGTCTCAGCTCCGGCAATCCATAACCCTCCACAGCAGATACAGAAGACTTCTGTTTACACACGGTACACGATGCATTGATCAGTACAGAGCAGATCGAGCTGGACAGGAAGTCAGACACCAAAACTTGATTAAAACATCTGGTTCATTTCCAGATTAAACACCAGATCGTATTTCACTTTAAAGGCACTATGAGGAGTTTTTAACCAGTTGAGAAACAGACTGAAACCGACACTGATGCCTCTTTATGACCTTCAAAAGCCAACAAGACCATGAATAACAACACTGATACCTTCTGTGTTGTCATTTTTAATGCCTTAAACCACTCAGAGGGGGTAGGTGTCAGACCACATGATTGACATTTGGCTTTAGAAACATCCTATTTCAGCTGTTTTCATGGCAAATAATCCCATTGAGTGATAAATCTGGCTGTTTAAAGACAGCAGGGTGAGTTTTTTTCTTGAACTCCTTCTTGACACTCCTTTTGCAATTACAGAACAAAAGATAAGAGGTATCACTTTGTCCACAAGGGGGGCCGAAAAATTGATATAAATCAAAAGTTCCTCACAGCAGCTTTGATGAGCTGAGCCAGGCCTGGAGTCAACAGGTCAGAGGTTTTCAGAGGACCAGAGAGACAACATGGATGAGGAGAAGCTCATCATGGAGGTGGAAAATCATTGATTCTGTAATTACCATTGGGAATCCTCGGTCTCTGGACTTCACCTGCCTGAGGGAAGCTGCCGGAGCAAACGCAGATCTGGTGAAGGTCAGGCGTTAAAGCACATGCACTCTCTGTCATCCTTTGCATGTTGCATATCATGTGTATCGGTTATGTAAGGGATAATATAGTCCCAATAGTCTCAACAAGCAGAAGCTAAATATGCTAATATGATATCTTTTCCGTGGATTGATTTGACATGACGTGTGATCAGTTTGTCTCTGGTGTTGCTCATGTTAGTAAAGTTAATAACCGTCATCAAGGGGTTTTGACCAATCAGAATCAAACCTCTTACACATCCAGAAGATCAGTAAGAGAGCCGGGTGATAAATAACAATAGTGTAATGCATTTAAAGGAAATGGTGTTATACTATGAAGTCAATAAACTTTGTGGAGAGAGCAGGTTTGATTAAAATGACTCATGAATTCAAAACAAAAAGTCAGCGTGAGCTGGTGAATATTTTGCATGCACAGGGTCTGTACCTCACAACAATCAAAGTTACAGTAGGCTGACCTCTGCTAGTGCTAGCAGCTAGCAGGATTGCAAAAACAACAAGACCACATGGTGCCAGAAAGAGCTGCATAAACTGCATGTTGTAAATTTGCTGAATGCAATGGTGGTCGTCATGAAGGAGGATAGTTTAGACCCCATAATGAGTCAGAGTCTTTTATGAGTGCGACTTATATTTGTGTTCCTCCTCATCTTTAAAGTTTTTCAACCACCTCTCTGATTTGGTTCTACATGTTGCACCAAAAAAAAGCCAAACACCCAGCTATGATACTAAACACAAATAAACATCCTTAATAGAATAAGGATCTGTGTCTTGACTCTATGGATAATACCTTTAATATTAATACCTCTAATTGTAGAGCACTTTTCAATTCAAGCAACAAAGTGCTTCACAAAAGTAATAAAACACAATAAAAGCAGAGAAGCAATAAAAGCAAACAGACAGTAAAAGAAGATATAAAACTTTAAAGATTAAAATAAATTCACAGAATAAAAGCTTTATGATAAAAGTGTGTCTTGAGTAGTGAAATAAAATGAGGGACTGACTCTGTAGGTCTGATTTCCTCTGGCATGACAGCAAAGACCCTGTCCCCTTTTAGTTTTTAGTCTAGACCGTGGAACAGCAAGCAGAGCACTGAGAGGATCTCAGACTGCATCCTGGTTTATTGGGGGATAAAAGCTCAGAGATGTATTGAGGGGCGAGTCCATGTTGTGCTTCAAACGTGATTAAAAGTGTCTTAAAATCGATCCTAAAAACAACAGGGAGCCGGTGTAGGGATGCTAAACTAGGGGTGATGTGGGAACATGTTTTAGTTCCAGTTAAAAGCTGCTGCATGTTGAACTGTCTGAAGTCAGTGGATTGATTTTTGAATGAGACAGGAGGACAGTGAGTTGCACTTGTCGAGGCGGGAGGACTCCAAGATTCCCCGCTGATGTTTTGATGGTGGATTGCTAAATGATCTTTGTTGGGCATGATTGGGGTTCGTTTTGCTGCTCAGCCAATCAGAATGACTTCTGAGTTATTGTTATTGAGTAGAAGGAAGTTGATCCATTCATGATTTTATTTCTTCAAGAAGGATTTCAATATTTGAGCGGTCACCAGCTCTCATGGGGAGGTAAAGTTGCGTGTCGACGGCATAAAAGTTGAAATTAACATTATATATTTTTGCATTATATTTCCAAGGGGGAGCATGCAAACAGAAAGAAGTGTTGGGCCCAGAACTACTTGATGAAAACATGCAAAAGAAAACACAGTCATCATGGGAGTTTCTCTCCCAGCAGATAGAATTCCACTTTAAGTAGCTCTACCTTAAATAAAACAGAAACAGGAACGCCCGCTCGGTGAAAACCTCTATTAGCATTTGCATAATTTCACAGGTCACATGCAGAACAAACAGGGAGGTACAGGCACACGTCTTGTAACACAACCAGGACTGCAGATTGCCTGATTTGGACAAACATGCCTTCTAAATGGCGAACCCGAACACTCCTCTGGTGGTTTTCCCGTGAGAGGAGGTCTGAGCTGCAGGAGGAACACTTCACCAGAGACCGATTGAAGGATTGAGTTCAGCCAGGAGGGGAAGTGTGGTGAGAGTGTGTGTCTCTGAGCTGCCACAAAATATGTGCTCTGACATGACGGAGCTCATACGATACACAACCAGCCTGAGTGCCTGTTCCATCCCCTCTCAGGGCTGTCAGGAAGCTCAGGGTGTAAAAACAAACCTGCAAACTCACATTTCTAAACTCTGCATGTGATTATACGGAGAGTGTTTGCATTCATTTGGAAGGCAAACATGCAAAAATAAAGAATGTCAATCATGAATTCCTCTCATGATTACTTCAGTCTGTGTGATTTTGCATCATACAGTGCAGCTCTGCTTTAAAATACAGAGCATGCATTCAGGATGAAATAAATACACTTCACGGTGTGCAACATCGGTTTGAGCTCAGGACGGATTGATTTCTCCTCACTTAGGATTAAGGCAGACTACACACCTTCATATGATATTAAAATGACACATCATAACACAGAGAAGTCAGGTGATGAAAAGTGACACTCTGAGGAGTCCTAATAGAATCTCTTGAGTGATTGATTTAAGGATGTGTAGCTCTGCAGTGTCGTTTTGTTTCCTGTTTGTTTTCCCCCTCATTAATAAACTGTAAAGATTGATCACATCAGCACACAGGCAACCCACAAAAATCATAAATTGTCTTGTTGTGATTACAGTTTGCAGCAATTATTACAAACACAGAGCCGAGTTCATCAAACTGAAAACACTGGATCAGACGGTAGATGTGGTAATCAAAAGAAAATTGCAATTAGACTCGTTTTTACACCATGCAGAAAATATTTTTACTCAGATTTTTAATGTGTTTTTCTCCTTCACATTATGTGTGTGTGTGTGTTAAACCTGTATTTACAAGTCACATGATTTAAACTGTAAAGGTGAAATCACACAAGTTAAATGACGGCTTCATTTAAACGTTTTTGAATACACAGAATGTTTCCATTCAGCTCTTCAGTCATTTAAAATGAAGCATAGTGTTACTTCAGGCCGGCCACAAAGTCAAGCTCCGCCCACAGAACTTCAGCTCCTATCAGCTGACAGTTTGGCTGATTACATCTACACATCCAATCAGCAAATATCTAAATGTGCTCTGCCTGCCTTCTCCTGCTGCTCTCCCTTCAAACCTCTTCACAACCCTCTCTCCTCTGTTTGCCTTTTATGGATAGGATAGCTGAAGAGAGACAGGACATGTGGGGAGCAGAGAGCAGGGAAAGACATGCAACAAATGATCATGGTCGGGAGACAAACCTGCAACCTCTGCGACGAGGACTACAGCCTCTGTACGTGGGGCGCTTAGACCACTAGACCACCAGCCCTCTGTGCTGTCTGATTTTATCAGTGTTATAAGTATTTATCACTGATGCACACTCTGTTCTGCACCCTGGGGCTCTTTGCTGCTGCTCTCCCTGCATGTGCACATGAAAGTAAGGGGAGGTGTGCTCTGAGGCTTTGGCATTCCACGTGGGAAGGTGGAAGGAAGCTCCCAGAACAGAGCCATACCGCCGAATATCGTCTTAAAAGTTATTTTTGCTCATTGGATTTTAACCCAGCATCAGAGTTGCGTGGT